>NC_041386.1:288532037-288537619 GCF_002162155.2 Triticum dicoccoides
GCTCCGCCGCCCGCCAGCCCGCGCCGCCGCACACCGCCGCACGACGCCCCGCCTCGCCGGATATCGCCTCGCCGTCGTTGTCCCTGTTTTTTTGAAGAATCGGTAAAAATCGACAAAACCGTCGCCCCGGTTTTTTTCGTTAGATTGGTTTAGTTTGGTTTTTTTCGGTTTCTCTAATTAGCGAACATTCATTCGAATGTTTCTGTTAGCGAACATTTTTCGTCTGTTTGTCCCTGATAGCGAACGTTCATTCGATAGTCTTTTATTTGATTTTATTTTCTGCCAGGGACCTATCCGCAATTATTTTTATCGCAGATTAGCCCTTGATCTTTAAACGCCCGCAACTTTTTGCTGGCTTGTCCAAATCCAGTGAAACCAATGCCAAAATCTTCGTCTTAGACCCCTCTTCCAGTTAACCAACTTGAACATGATTTTTAAAATTTAAAATTTGGTTGCAAGCAGATTTGAATTCGAATTTCTTTTGACCACATTTTGAGTTTCGTTGCTCCGATTTGATTGATTCTCTTTGCAAATCGAAGCTCTTCTCTTGTACTTTCGATTTGGATCTTTTCTCTTGAGTTTTACCATGGCATCTATTGCTTGAGTGCTTATGTATTCTATTATTTGTTTGCGATAGAGTTTCCGGAGTGCGAGGCGTGCTACTACGAGTCACTAGGGTTTTCATATCATCAGCAAGGCAAGTAACACTTTGATCACACCCCTTTATTACCTAGTTTTTATGCATTAGTTTCAAACACTCAAACATTGCATGAGTAGGAATTGCTTAATATGTCGGTATTGGGAAGTAGTTGTTGAGGTAGTACCTATTGCCCTTTTTATTCAAACCCTGGGAGTTACTTCTACGTTATGCTTATATTGCTATGCTATGCTCGTAGGCGTTGTTTGGTTTGAGTGATTCATGATAGTTGTGAGCATTATTTTGAACTAAGGGTTTATTTAAGGTGGCTACTTTAACACACATCTGGGTGGATTGTTTGTGTGCACCTGGTGTAATCCAATGTTGTCCAAGGAGATCCCTGGGAATCTGTGTGATCATCCTATGGTCCGCCACCCAGGCTCAAAGGTTAAGAAAATTATTCATGCTAGAAACTTCTGTGTGCAGCCACAAGCCATTATGGGCTCTGGCATAGTTGAGTATGTCACATGACCTCGTTTAGTGGTAAACTAGCAGGTGTAGGGGATTGTAGGTGGTACGGTTTACCCATCCAAAGGGCTAATTCTTCTGAAAGACTGTGTCTCGGTCATCCGTTTCTCAAACATCATGCAATGCGAGAAATCAAACGGAGGAGATCGAGTCTTGTGGGGAAAAGTGCGCAAACCTCTGCAGAGTGTACAAACAAATCATGGTTAGCCATGTCCCCAGTTACGGACATCTTGAGTATCAATGGTTAGTGTGCTATCAATTTATCCCATTTCGGATTGGCAAATAAAGAGATGATTTAAATAATAGTAGAATGATATGACATTGTTCATAGTTAAGACATTGCAGAATATGACATTGTGATGTAGTGGGTAGGTTCACCACACCACTGGATTACGGATCAAGAACAGAAGCATACATGCAGTGCAAAATAAGATCACTTGCTCTGTATAGTTTAATTTACATGGTATAAAGAAGGAACTTGGTTGTATAAGTGAAAACTTAAATTGAGAAGGACAAACTTTTATTTATGAACTACATAATAAACTTTAAACATGCAATTTGATGCAAACACCAAAAATAAACAGCTCTTGGAGTCATGCCTAACTAAATATACGCAACAAAGTTTGAAGGCTTGAGAAAGACAGACTCTATAAAGCCCTTGTCCATGCTGATGGGGGGGGGCAATTCAAGAAGTTTACCATAGAATCTTCTTCATAAGCATTGCCTTTATTCTACATTTTGTTAAGAGTAAATATAGATGTGATAAAATAAGAAAAAAATGGAGAATATTCAAGATAAGATGAAGAGTGATGCTACATAACCAAGTAGCTATAAATGTAAGTATGGCGATACAGGCAAAAGGTACAACCAAGAGCAATGCTGGGCTAAACTTCTTCAGTACCGTCGGTGTTTTCCAACCTTATGTTAAGAGTAAATATAGATCTGATGTGTAGAAAATGGAGGGCAAAGGAAAATAATCTACAAAGTGATGATACATGAACAACTAGCTGTCAATATAAGTACACTGATAAAGGACACTAGGTACTTACAAGAACAATGCAGAGCGAAAAAATTTCATTGGCATTGGATATATTCTACACTAATGTAACCATTCATACAGATCAGATAATTTGGAGTGAACAATTGATAAGCAAGCTATCATGCATACTACTGTCACAGAATGAACTAGGTATGAATGCAAGTATAGTTATACATGACAACAAGTACTAACAAGAGCAAAGCAGCGGGCAAAATATTTGCGATATCCTGTCGTCCTTTTCAAATCGGAATTCTTCTTCGAGCAGATTTCCTGAAAAGAGATCCGTAAGGCACATGCGGAAAAGTAGAAGTTCAAATTGGCATGTGATATCATAGAGAGTACCTCATCCTGGGAACGAGACTAGTGCAACACAGGGTTTTTCCATTCAATGTCCTCTAAATTTAGCACAGGAGACTTCACCAGAAATTCATTTATAGACTTGCCATCAAAGTGTGATTTCCTCATGTAACACCGATACTGCTGCAATGCTTCCTTGAAAAGCGCAAGCAAGATTTGCTCGTCATGACTATCTAGAATGACCCTCACCTACTTACAACAATGTAATGTAAATCATTGATGTGTTCAATGAGTAGAAAATAGGAATATAATCACCATGAATAATAACACTTGCACGTAAGTTGGACAGGAAGATGTGAAAATGGTGTTTGTCTTCACTATAATCTTCCCATGATGGAATTGGCCGTCTCTGCAGTTGGGATAGGTCTTCGGCCAGTGGACTTGCTGTACTTTTTGCTGGAGTGGGATTTTTCTGTGGTATGGCTAGTGCTATGGCAACTGAAATCGGCATACCTTTTACTGGACTGCAGGTCCTGTGTGGTGGGGCTAGTGGTGTGGCCAGTGAAGTATGGGTACAGTCAGCTGGAGTCTGTCCTACTTTTGTGTCACTGGTTGTAGAGCCAATATAAGTGCGGTGTTGTCTGATTTCTCCAGCACCACCACGTTTTTCAAGGACTTTTCTGGTGCTTCTTCAGGTTCGCCAATCACCCTCTTCCTTTTTGATGTTTGATGCACAAGAACAACATTTGAGTGGAAATACATGGTATGATGACAGATGGACTATGTATTGATAATGGATGGGCATGGCATCTTGACATATATGATGAGTAAACTAAGCAGATGGCGATGCAACAAAGTAGAAGAAATACAAGAAAACATATGCAAGATACGCACAATCAATAAAATCTTGCCAAATTAGAACAAACACCTTGATTGGTGAACAGGACAGGCCATCTGCCTTTGACTCCTCGAGGTCAGAATAGTCATTAGGATCATATTCTGAACAAGAATCTACAGGTGGGGAGCGTATGAGTTTCATTGCATGCAGAATGGCACTCAATGCTTTGGTGCTAATTTTGTAAGTCGTTGCAGTGTTCCACAATATTCTTCTGATGCACGGATTCTGATATTCACTATGATTTCGTATAATATCTGAGAAGCATGAAAACATAAATAGTAGTGAGATTATCTTTGAAATGCAGAGGATATTCTAATATAGGGGTGCCCCTGTAAACCCTTGTGTGCTATCACTGGATTCTAATGAGAGAGCTCATGTGTGCTGTAATATGGTGCGTGCATTAAAATAATCTAGCACAAGTACACAAAAAAATAGGCTCTAGAAGTAAGGATAGTTGGTAGATGATAGGTTCATAATATACTCTATGAAGAGTTTATTGCCAAACCATGATAACAAGAACACACAACAACTAGGCAGATTGTAGTGTACATAAAAGGGGTACATCATAACCAGGATATATAAATCAGGAATGTGAAACTGGATAGAAAATACGGTGTTGTATTGCCGCTACTAATTGAAAGCCTATCGATCACGTACAGGACAGCTCTATTAGCTGTTGACTGCAGATGTCTATGATCCCCTTCCTGACAAGGAACATACTGCACGTACTAAATACAGAATAACAAAAGAGGAACATGTTAAAGAACAGAAGAGGAAGCATACACTTGAGGTTCTGCTTCATTGCATACAATGTTGGTTGCCCACTCATGATGAATCACAGCACCCAAAGAAATGCAATTCCATGTTGTCTCTCAATATGTGGCCACATGCATTTGGAAAATCAAGTGGGAGCATTACCTGACTAATTAAATGTGTGTCTGTTAAATCATATCAGTATCATATCACAATTCATATTTGAAGAAGTAAGGATTGGACTTATGATTGGTGTGTTGTTTAGCTTCAAGAGTGGACTATTGGTAGTGCGACACAAAGCAGTTACACAGATCATAGTGTAGATGTAACGGGAAAACTGTAAGCATCAAGTGTAAAATCAACAATGTGGAACTTGCTGGAATATATGTGCTCGTATGCCTGTACGTCTAGAAAGGCTTTGGATACCAGCTCTCTTCAACTGAAGGTGTTGTACTATTAATACCAGTGTAACTCGCAAAGGCGACGCAGCTCCCTGCATTTCCTTACTAATCTTATAGGATTCAAGTGGGTAGGCCACTACAATTCCTATTCCTATGTTTACAAAATCCTACAAATCAAAGAGGCCCAAAGAGTTCAAAGTGTCCATCGCAACCGATCGTATAGACCACTACACCACAAATGTCCCTGCTCATCTTCACTACAAGGAACATACTGTACCACTATCATACTCCCTCCGTTCCAAAATATAAGTCTTTGTAGAGATTTCCTCTATGGATCACATACAGATGTATACAGATACATTTTAGAGTGTAGATTCACTCATTTTGCTCCATATGTAGTCCATGGTGGAATATATACAAAGACTTGTATTTAGGAACGGAGAGAGTACTTATTAAAGAAGAATGGAAGAGGAACATGCTAAAGAAGAGCAAGTAGATTTTGGATAATAAAATGTTCGTTGTGCAGTGCCCACACATGATGAACCAGAGCGCATTAAGAAATGCAACTCCCTGCTTCCTCTCTATATGTGGTGCACGTGCTTTTCGAAAGTAAAGTAGGAACATTAGCTGACCAATTAAACATTATCTGTTTTATTAATATCACCATCATATCATATTCGTATTTGAGTAACAAGTTTGGAATTATGAGTGGCACATTGTTTAGCTTGATGGATTCAGGAGCAATGCTAAGCAGCTATGATGATGGTACTGAATATAAAGGCATGTCTGCATTTAAGTCGCGTGACTTTTTTCATTTGGGTCAGTCGACCATTTCATGTGGTTGGATGAAGATCCTACGTCTCCTAACCCTTCTTCTTCCTCGTCTCTGATTCTTCCCATACGGAACACCGCACGGGCCGCCAGCCAAACCACCAGCACCGACCCCCGACCCCCCCACCCTCCCCTGAACCGCCCCCACCGCATGTGTTCCTCCGCCAGCCCCACCCCCCACCCCTGCCCCCACCCGAG
>NC_041386.1:288538411-288589215 GCF_002162155.2 Triticum dicoccoides
GAGTCGAGTTTTGTTTGTTTGGTGAGGCCCCACCATCACCCCCCACAACCACCTTCCCCACCCAAGCACCTTCCTTCGCACCGGCAAACTCCGGTGAGCTCCCAAAAATCGACTCACCCAATTTTGAAATTTAGTATACTATCATTTAACTAGTGTGGAATATAAAAGGGGAAAACCATAAACATTGCGAGTATAGTGTTGAGCATGGCATGGCGGATCTAAAGTTGCAAATCGGACAAAGGCAACTTCGCAACCAATGTTTGCTTTCAACTAACAAGTAAGTGATGGACAAGAAACCAGAGTAAAGTTGTGGCGATCTATTTTCTTGCTGTGGTAAATAAGTTGAGCATATACAAAAGAGTACCGCCTCTGGTGCGGCGTCGTGTATGCATCTGCTAAGATTTTGATGGTGCTGCGGTAGTGATGGCTGTCGGTGGCATGGAAGCAGATCTAGGAGGGTAGATGGCTGCAACAGGGCGCAAGGGATTAGACGGTCGTAGGAGCGGTGCCGACAAGGTGGACGACGGCGGGGATGAAGTGAGAAGACAGGATGCAAGGATCTTGGTCCGAAGCCGTGGATGAGAGAGGTTGATCTCTTGTAATAGACGACGGTGTCAGGGTATCAGCTCTGGCATGGTGGAGGAGGACGGTGGTGGATGGGGTAGCGGACGGAGGGGGCTGGGGTGGACAGGGTGTTTTGGCGCCATGGAGTACGAGTGGGGAAATGGAGGGAGAGAGGAACGGGAGAACCATGTCTTCAGGGCACCCTTGTCTCAAATGCGAGGAAATTTACAAACTTACCCCCCGTTTAAAATTTCCTACATCACAGCAATATTAGTCGGTTGGGGATACGACGGTAATCTTGCATACATTGAATATTTGCCGACGAGAGTTTGTTTTGGCACCCATCGTGTATGCATCGGGGAGGGAGTCGATTTCGGCCGACGAGACACTGTGTTTTGGCACCCACCATGTATGAATCCGGGTGAGAGGCGGTTATGTCACGTTTCAGTGAAATTACAAACCTAGCCCTATCGAAACCTACAGAAATCGAGCCGATAGGCTTTGCGTGTCAGGGATAGGTAGTAATTTCCATCTCGCAGATTTTGGTTTCGGGCGGTTACTGCGATTTCCCCCGCTTCATTCAAAATTTTGGAGAGCAAGAGTGCACATTTACCGTGCCAACTCTATTCGAATCCACTTTTTATTCTATATTTTTGGGAAGTATCCATTTTCAATAGGAATAAAATTCTATATACATCATTTTTATATATACTTTCAAAAGTGCAACAAAGAATTCTGCTCCTTTATATATATAATATGATTTACAAATACAGTGATCTCAAAATCATAAGGTTGAATTCAACTAAACCAAATTATGTTCTACTAAAATGTATGGATCAGTAATATCTACATATTAAACAACATAGATGCGCGTGAATTCATATGAGTATGCATGTTTGATAGATCAATTTTGGTTCGAGTATGAATTACATGTATCATCATCTCGAATTCAAATATTTGAATCCCTTTAATGTTGACTCCTTTTACTCCCATCTCTCTCGGATGCTCCTTCATGTAGCTATCACTCTCTTTTCTCTAGATCACCCACACGCTCACTTCATGCTTCTCCTATTTTCGCAAACATGGTCTCCGACGTCTCCCTTGAGAAGTGTCACACTCTCCCTATCATTATACATTACACAGTTTTCATTATCTCTCACGTCTCTACCGTTCTCTGGTATCACTAGGTACCTAAGCTTTCTTTTTCACCACCACACACACAGTCTCACTCGTCTTTCACTTTGTCTTTCTCTCTATGGGGTTCTCTCACACACCCTATATCTCTCTAGATATGACTCATACCACTAAAATTACTCCCTCCCACAAACACAACATTTCTTGGGGTATCCTTTCTGTCTCCATCCCAGTTATAAAACTGACATTATTCATTTGTTTACCGATTAGACAAACTCCCCTCTCTCTCTCTCTCTCTCTCTCTCAAATACACACAACTCCTGCTTCCACTCCCCTTCCCGACTACCATCTCTCTCATACACACAAAACTCTCTCTTTCGCACCCGACTCATATTTCTCTCACAAACATTGATCACTAGCCTCCAGATAGGTTTATACACACGCACACTCATGCTTCCACTATCGCATACATGTCTCTCTTGCCATCCTTGTATCTATTTATATTTTGAGTCCCTTCTTAAGACACACCCTCTTGAACATGCACACACACAAACACACACTATTGCCTCATTTTAAGCCGATACCTCTCACTAACACACTCTTCGTGTCTTTGTCACACATGCACTCCGTCCTCCTCCTCTCTCCCTCTCTCTCGCACACACAACACACACACACATGGGCTTTTTGGAACAACTAGGAAGATGCCCATGCGTTGCACGGAACATCAAGATGCATTTGTATGAATAGTTTATCTTGTGGGAGAAAAGGATGAATGAGGGAAGGCCTTATTTGCAAATGTGGAGAGGGGTGTGGGTATCTTTTTGCAAAGTTACCATAGTTTCCTTTCTATCCGTCAGATATAAATCGGACGGCCTATATTGTAGGATGGCAGGCACACCATCATCACCAACTCCATTTTTTATCTCTACTATTATAAAAAGCATAGTCAGTGATGATGGTGTGCCTGCCATCCTGCAGTATAGGCCGTCCGATCTATATCCAACGTTTAGGAAGGAAACTATGAAAATTTAGCCGGACTCCACTCCACATTTGCAGATAAGGCCTTCCCTCGTGCATCCTTTTCTCCCACAAGATCTTGATGTTTCGTGCAACGCACGGCCATCTTGCTAGTAAGAGTAGAAATTAGAGATATACCACTTCTTTGAATCTTGAAACCAACCACATTCCTCCCTTATCTCATCAAAACTGCCAAAGGAATATATTTTGAGTTAAACATAACATATTTTTAGTGATATACATATTTCAAAACTAGACTCTTTTTCTACCAAATCGGTGAATATGTATTAATCTACTTTGATCGTGTGGCAACACATTGGCACGTTGCTTTTAGTTATTACTACTGTATAATTTTTTGGACACCAGACAAATGGTGGAGTACATATATGAAGAGAAGAGGCGCACGCAAGCGGTCGGTCTCTCGCTGTCTCGCACACATGAGAGTTACGTAAAGGCACCATTAACAAATAAACCCTAAAACCCTAGGTGCACGATTGCTACATGCGCGGGTACCAGGTACGTGGTGGAGCGCACCTTTGTAGGAATAGTCAGCTCGCATGATAATTTGATCCATATGAGTTGATGGTCAGGACCACAGGTGAACGACCTGGAGGCGGTGGCTCGCAAGTTGCCACTGATCAAGTAGCCGTGTTTAAAATATCATTTTTAGCGGGGTAAGGGTTCCTATTTTCAATGGTGCGTTATAAGTACTAAGTAGTTTTTAGAACGATTGTATGGAGCGAAAATGGAATTCATATCTACTACCTCCTTGGCGTATGGTTGTATGGGTTTATGTTGCGAGATGTTGAACCTGGTAGTTCTAGGGCAAATACTATGGTTTCGATGTTGGTTTTTAGTAATGATAATCAGAAGGGGAATCCCTTCTTTGATAAAAAAAACTACTACATCCATCCTGGTTTAGGAGTCCCCATCGTATTTTGGGTCAAAGTTTGTCCACGAATTTTACTTGTAAAATGTGAATGGAAAACGAGATTCTGTTATACCCAAAGAAAAAAGGACTGGAGGGAGTGGTTTCTCTGATACGGACGCGACCTCTCATACCGTAGGCATTGAACCGGCACGTCGGCCAAGAGGGCCCCACTCGCTGTAGGCCCGGCTGAACACGCCTCCTCGCCGCATGCAACCGGCTTAAGACTGCCCCGCCTGCCTCCGTTGAATCCGCGCGTGTGTCGGCAACACGTCCTTCCGTGAGCCAACCGGCATTTTAGAACACAAAAAATAACCAAAATATAATTAATTACGCATGGTCCTGACTTCTTGTGCTCGCACTTGTAGTAGGAACTAGAGGTTTTTCTTTATTTATAACTCTCCTCACATTTTTTTGGCTTTGAAGTGAACCATGGTTGTGGACATTATCTATGAATGTGCAAATATCTGTGAACATGAGTTTGATGTGGAAGTTGAACTTGGAATGTTGGGCTTGCGCATGAACTATACCATTTCCAATGATTCATCTATTATTGTTTGGAAAGTACTTGCTATTATTACATGACCCGAAAAAAAATTATTTTGTGCCACATCAGTAGATACACGGACATCACAACAGGCATGCTGACTGGATAAACATTTGAACCCAGCTATTATGAAGGAAAATTTGTATTGACAACAGTTTTAGATACCAGGAGACGCCTAGCTTGCTCTGCCTCTGCTAGCTTCTTTCTGGCTTCTTCCATCTCTTCTTTGGCTTGGGTGAAGAGAGCATCTGATTACTCTTTTCGCTTCTCCAGGAACTCAGCTACATTCTCAAGGGCTGCTGCACAATTTCTTTCAGCCTTTACTAGAGCCACGAGGACACGAACAGTTGACGACTCCACCTGGCTTGTGTGTAATCCAGCATCATATGGGAATTTGCACCTTGTGTCTAATCCAGCATCATTAGGGAACGGGTACCTTGTGTGTAATCCGGCCTCATTTTGGAAACATGATCTCGAGGTTGACCGTACTTCCCTCCTCGCAGGAACTGCATTCTGATATGATGTTACTTCTTTTTTAGATCAATACTTAGAGCAACCCAGATCCATTTAGTAGAAGACAGAAAAACAAGACTCAGAGAAGTTAATTCACAAGGAAAGAAAATATAAAAACATACTACAAGGTGAGAACACCCACTTCCTACATCAAGCTATAAACAAAAGCATTAGGACGATCAAGACTCTTCTTATTACACATCGAATAACACGAGGCTAAGAGAAACAGAAACTACAACATATACACATCAAAGAACACGAGGCTAAACAGAAGTAATTGAAAGGGTGTTACTTACCAAAGCTCGTTTTACAAGTTCGGTGCAGCTCCTCTTTAACTTGCCACGCTCCTTGAAGATGTCCCCAATATCCCATGTTTGGTCTTCATTGCTCCTCTGCATGTTCACACTCGTGGTTTTAAAATTTCAACATGACAAGAAAAATATACTAGTAATACTCACGCATCTTGTGAGAAACATTAAAGCACTCGTCTGCCATGTTAGGGCATCTCCAACAGAAGCGCAACACGCGGTGCTTTAAAAAAGCATTTACTGCGCCAGAATAGCCAATTTTTGCGGGCCCGGAGTGCTGAGATCGAGAAGTACAGATAGAGAGTAGAGACATAGATAGTTCTCACCATAGATAGATAAAAATAGATAGTTAAAGTATTCCTCGTTGTTCGACTCCTCCTCGGTGATGTCCTCCTCCGACGTCTCAATGTAGGCATGAAGATACCGATCGTCGTTGGATTCCCAGGGCGAAGCTGCTCCTAGCCTCATGTTGAATTGAGCGGCCACTTATCGCGTATGCTTGTCCTCATGATAGGTGGCTCGCTCCGCCCTCCTCTTCTCCCTCTCCGACCTCCTTTGCACGTAGAACTCACGCTCGTTGATGATGTCCTGCAGGAGCGTTGGCGCCATAGTGCCATGGCTTCCTTGTCCATCTCGGTGATGCCGAGATGGTGCTCCTGCCTCCGTTAGTCACGACGATCCTTGTCGACGATAAGCCGTGGTAGAGGCACGAGCTCCTACGCCCGCTCCCGTCTCGGCACGTCGGGGAAGTTCAATGTTCTATGAGGCCACCGGAGGTGTCACCCCTCCGCGTCGTTTGCGTGGGCGGCCTCGTGGGCGGTGTCGAAATTGCCGAGGCCAAGGCGCATCCTGCGGACGCCGCGGTATCCCCAAGTTTCCCTGCGACGCGGCGGCATGGTGGCGCGACAACGGCGAGACGAGAAAGAGTGGGGAGAGAGAGGTGGAGAGGCACAGAGCGGGGAGAGAGTGGTGGCGAGGCACAGAGCGGGGAGAGAGCGGTGGCAAGGCACACAACGGTGGGAGGGCGTTGGATTTTATAAAGCACACCGGACGCCGCGCGCCAAAACTAGCGCCTGCCCGGCCGCTTTTTCCCGCGCGCGTGCGATCCTTTCCCAAGTCCCTGCTAGATCTACTCTCTTCTCTATTGTTATATTTATTTTATATTTGATATTTATCTCTACTTCTCTACTCTTTAGAAAAACAAAGTTGGTGATGATGGTGTGCCTGCCATCCTACAATATAGGCTACCCGATTCATATCTGACAGATAGGAAGGAAACTATGGCAATTTTGCAGAAATATACCCACACCCCTCTCCAGATTTACAAATAAGTCCTTCCCTCATTCATCTTTTCTCCCACAAGATATACTACTCATACAAATGCTTCTCAATGTTCCATGCAATGAATGGGCATCTTGCTAGTTCTAAAAAACTTTCCATTATTTGCCACACCGCTGGTTTTAGATGAAGAACCTACCCAAGCACAGCGCGATACAGGATCGGTGCACAATTACAAGCTGATATTCTGTTGGACAATGGAGGCTATAACCAATTACTTTTACGGGAACAATAGCAACCAGAAAATTTGAAGGGTAGGTATGAACAAAATTAGAACTGCACATGTACTGCTAATAGATTCAATACACACATTACTAATCAAGGAAGAGTACGATGGTCGCGCCGGCCTCTATGCATCATGGTCGATAATGGGAGTTAGTTCATTGTCCATGACGGTGGTGCTTCTGCGCTTGGCGTCGGCTTCCGGTAAGCAGATCCAAGACCGTGGAGGACGATGCTGGGGAAGAGGCTTCGTGTACGACAATGGCGGTGGACTGGCTCTAGTGCGGCGTACGAGGTCGTCGATGAGGCAGATGCGCTGCGGTGGACGAGTGCTTCAATGTAGAAGGGGATGAGCATGAAGGCTGCGGTGCCATGGAGAAGTCTATTTTGCGGTGGGGATAGAAAATGGGGAGTATTCAGTTGTACTACTCTGGGTATCGGAGTGGGGTTGGCTAGGTAGGGTGAACCTGAAGTTACCAAAACAGCCGCCTACGAAGCATCATCCGTAGGCCTATTCCGAAGGCTATGATGGTAACTTCGCACTGCTCGAATTAGGGTCGCGGGAGATTTTCCCGCCGACCTCAAAATTTTGTGACACTGAACTCCTCGTGTGGCATGTTGGGTGATTGGCCTAAGCAACTAGCGAGTAGTACTAGTAACTACTAGTACTCCCTCAATTTTTATTAACTCTGCATATTAGGTTTGACCGTAGTCAAACTTCCTAAAGTTTGACCAAGTTTATAGAAAAATATAAACATTTACCATAACAAATATGTATGATGTGAAAGTACATTCAATAATGAATCTAATGGTATTTATTTGTTATTGTATATGTTAATATTTTTTGTTATAAACTTTCTGAGAGTTTACAAAACTTGACTTTGACCCATGCTAATATGCGGACTTGAATAAAAACGAAGGGAGTACACAATTGTTTTATTAGTTTGTAGAGAATTAATCATTTGTTGTAATTGTGAAATAAATATATTAGGCTACTGACTATGAATGTAATGGTCTATACAATTCAATAGTCACAATCATTGTTGAATTCCAACATGTATACGAGGTCTAGTACTTCACAATATGCTCAAACTCACATAATCCGAGTCAAATGAGAATCTAAATGCATTTCATAGTTATTACTTTGTAGGATGGAACAAAACCAACCATAATTCTACATCATCCATTATAAAAGCAACATTTTGAACAGATCCCAACGTGTGAATCGAAAGTGTAGAGAGAGCTTGCAAAGATGAAGCAGATAGGGCGGGAAAGATTGTATGTATGTGGGCGATAAGGTAGGAGACAAACCTAACGAGAGAGAGAGAGAGAGAGAGAGAGAGAGAGAAATAGAGGAAGAAGTTAGGTCTGTGAGAAAGATGGAGACATGTAATATACGTGAGATGCGTGTGCATCACGATTCTGTACACGTGGAAGGAGAAGAGACAACATGTTTGATGAGAGAGCTAGAAAAACACGGACGAGAGGGAAAGGATCTCGTGGGTTGAGGGATTGATAATTTTGTGCGGGAGAGAGAGGGATTGGTAATTTTGTGCGGGAGAGAGAGGGGGGAGGAGTCAGTCAGCCATTGTCACATCATCCTGCTTCCAAATGGCCCCACATTCTCTAGTGCAGTGTGGTCGCTGTCTTCGATCTCCTCGATGCCTTCTTTCAAGTTTGAGGTGGTGTGCATGCTGGGGTGCAGAGAAGCACAAGAGAGAGTGGTTGCCATATAACCTTGGATGGGGATGAATTGTGTTCTCGGGGGAGGGGGAGTGTGTGTGATGTGTGTGTGTGTGTGTGTGTGTATCAGATATTGAGAGAAATCAAACCTATGGAGAGAAATGTGTGTGTATGTGATGGAAAGCTACATGCTCAATAGGGTTTTCACGAAGAGGTTGTGCGTGCGGGATAGAGAGTGATGTGCGGGCCTTGAAGTGGGCAGGTGCCAGGTGAGGGTGTCAAAATGTGTGCGTTGATGCATGTGTTACATGCGATCGTGCGTGGGACAGACAAATCGAGAGAGATGGTTGCGGTGTTACGGATGCTCCTCTCTCTCTCTCTCTCTCTCTCTCTCTCTCTCTCTCTCTTGCACACACACAAGTACAAATAGAAGACCGTTCTCTCATGTATACACAACGTATCGACATCTCTCTATGTCTCACTCATGGATGATCATTTGCACATTCACACCTCTCTATGTCTCTATCACACGCACACCGTCTCCACATTGCCCTTCCGCCACAACACACATATGGACACATACACACGTTCTCTCTCAGTCACACACACAAAATCAGTATTAAAAAACTAGGGCCCACCTAAAACGTCCAAATCCAAATAAACACGAACTGAAGCTAAAATCAAATATATGGAAATATTGTAGTGTGAAGAACTTTTCCTAGAAAAAAAGTTGATTAATATTCGGGGATTGTTTTCACACACACAAAAAGGTTCGGTGGATGTCCTTCTAGCGCGACACGATGACACATCGTTCGATCAACCGCGTGGCCGCGGTTCACGTGCTTGCACAGGATTCTGTATCGTGGTTGTGGTAACTAATATATGCGATGCCTCAGTCTAATGTTTACCTGTACTAGTGCGGTTTTCTTTTAAGTTTGACCAACCCTATATAAAACTAAACTAAGCTCCCATACACGCACTCATCAATATGCCGCCGCCGTTGTCCATGCCGGCAAACCATTTCTCGGCCATCATTGCTGTATCGCCGCCATCCCTGTGCCATGAAGACGAAGGCTCGCCCGCTCACGTCATCTGTAGTCCCTGCTCGCGATGCTGCCGCACTGCCAAGCACACGAGCAACTGGTGGAGCTACATCTATGCATGCAGCGTACGAAGAGGAGGACAAGCGCGTGCTCCAGCACGCCGGCGAGGAGGAGCTAGCATGTCATTGTCGTCTCTACCCGCGCGGATGGTGGCTGTCGCAGCGGAAGCCGGTCGTGCGTGCGCCGAGCCTGCAAACTGGGTACGAACGCGAAATCTACCTTTAAGACCTTGAATGCCACGTGTATCCTGCAATCAAAAAGAGCAATTTGGGTCAGTCGACTCTTGTGAGCTATTGGATGCAACATGGATGCCCAGAAGGGCTTCTTCAACCTCGGAAATTGATGCACTGTTCATCTTCTCTCTCAAGCATCGAGCCACCAGCCTGCCACACGCCTAACCGTTTGCCGCCGCCGCCCCGCCCTCCCCTGAATCGCCTACAGCTGCCATGCTCCCCCACCCCCGCCATCCGTTCAAACCTCGGGCAGGATCCATTTTTTTCGGCAAACTGCATTCCACACTCAACACTCATATGATAGATCATGGGCACCCTTCCACCCTAATATAGATACTAGGGTAGCTTCTCTTCCGTCTTCTTCCTTCGCTCCGTGGAACTTCTTTCACAAATCGACTGACCCAAATGATACTACTAGTACGGACGTATTAAGTATAGTAGGAACATGGAGATACGAGCAGTAGTTCCAACTACAAGAAGCATAGTCGTAAGACATACTAGTACTATTGTACGTACTAGTCCGCTTGACACTGTAGTAGAACCAGCATGAGTGATGGCACTGTCACCTTACTCAGAGTCTGAGTCGACGTCCTCATCTTCTTCTTCGTCTCTCTTCCTCTTCCTATTCGCCGACGCTTCTTTGCTTGAACCGGATACTGGGCTCTGCTTCTTCATCCAACCCTTGTAGATATTTAAACAAAGGTAGGCATCCATTGCTGCGTACAGGATGTCATCTTCATCTATTGTGTTCGACTCCCATGCATGATGAAACTTCTGGTGAGTTTTCTTCAGTTGAGCGTACGAAGGATCAATCATGGCTGCTGCCAGGGCCAGCATTGAAGGCTGAAAGGAGGACACCAGGATTGCCTTCTGGAGATCGAAGGGCTGGCCTACAACAAGGCCTATGGGATCCAGGACATCCCTGTCGTTCCTAAAGTCTATACTAGCGAATTTCACTCTTTCGTCCTTGAGGAAGTTCTTAAAATCATGGCACTCAACGTCGGCATGGCATATGTGGTAGACCAAGCACATGTTATGTATGCAAACCTGGATCACGACGGGCTTCTCCTTCTCTGCCTCCTTTATAATCTTCACACATTCCAGGACTGTGTCGTACTCAACATCTATCCTAGTGCCCACTCATCCTTTGAACTGTTGAACATGCATAGGAAGCGATCAAGGCATGCTTTGACCATCGCGGATCCGCGGGTGTAGATGAAGATGAATTCATCATCGGTGATGGCTCTAACTTGGTACTCAGCGGCGACCATGGAGATCTGGGAGGCCATGGATTTTGGAGGAGGGTTAGGAGAAGTTGAACTGGTGTAATGTGAAAGGACGGGACGACTGGGAGGGAACTATTGTAAGGTAGAAGATGGGGACGAGTAGGGCGTGCGAACGGCGTGGGGTTGTTGGCTTGCCTGGTGGATAAATGGCGGCAAGGCCCCAAAAAGTTCTCGAGTACTATGAGGGACCCACTAGATGTCATGTCTACTAGACCCATATCTTAGGCCTGACCGTATAACTTCTGCGTGTTCGCACGCCATGTCGGCGCGTGGATGTAACTTCACTTAATTCCATAAACATCGCGCCTTCCATTATCGGCGTCCTAGGAACGGGGGTACCCATACTTGCCTGCTTGCGGCCCACGGTGTGGCTCCACCAGCGGCCTAGCACGACCCAGTTTCAGTAGCAACAACACAAGACCCTCGCGAGGGGCCAAGCCTCGCAAGGCGGACGACACCAAGACCTCCCTAGGGGGCGGCCTCACTAGGCTGGCTCCCAAGGGGCGGAGATATCATGGCAAGGTGCACCTCGCGAGGTTCACATGACATGATCCATGACGACCAAGGCCGGCCAGGCGCCAGCGGGCACAGTGTACCTATTTCCCCTTTGGTGCCAATGGGGCAAGCACATGCATGGAGTCCCGTGGAATCAAGCAATGGTTTCCATATTGGTACAACAAGACCATGACTGCCAGGACGACAGGATGGAGGTCATCGCGGAGCCCACGACAGCGTCACCACTAGAGCCTTTTGCAGGCAAAGACTACTTTTGTTAGGATAACTTGTACTAGTTGTCTCCTTCAAAATTGGCTGTTGTGGGATCCCTTCCCGCCAACATTTGGGAAGAGGATCAAGGCCACCATAAATGGGACTTACCCACCACCGTAGCAAGGGGCGAGAGAAGGATCAGATCCACCCCTCCGTGACCACCTCACCAGCTCATCGAGCACAAGAATACCTCACCTCATGAGGCGGTTCAACCACTATACTAGTTCAACATCAGCCCCTCGAGGCAATCCACCACAAAGCTGGAGTAGGGTATTACACCGCAAGGTGGCCCGAACAAGGAAAAACTGTTGTGTCTCATGTCACTTGGGCTTGTCGAGCTAAGATGCGGAATCGTTGGGCCGGCAGGTTGGGGAGAAGGAGTTCTTCATATGCACCCAATGTTCGAACCTCTCAAGGGTCTACGGAGCCCTGAATCCGACATTTGTCGCTCGAGGTAGCTGTGCGCCGGGACCTTTCTTCTTTCTGCCAGTCGACAACCCAGATGGCTGTCGATCAGATAGCTCATGCCGAGTACTGGGCTGTTTGGCTCGCCCGGGCGATGTCATCCGTCCAAGAAGACCTCCACTCCGCGCTCCAGGCGGCACGTACACCGCCGAACTCCGCTGGACGCGGGCCGACGCCGCCCGCCCTTACCCCTAAGCGAGTGCGTGCCGCCGCACAGTCATCGGGCTACGCCACGGCGACGGCACAGCATACTCGCTGGGAGCACGCGAACATGCGAGCCGTGATCATCGTGACGCGATAGCTACTGCGTTGTGATACGTCTCTGTCGTATCTACTTTTCCAAACACTTTTGCCCTTGTTTTGGACTCTAACTTGCATGATTAGAATGGAACTAACCTGGACTGACATTGTTTCAGCAGAATTGCCATGGTGTTATTTTTGTGCAAAAATAAAAGTTCTCAGAATGACTTAAAAATCAACAGAGATTATTTTTGGAATATATAAAAAATACTGGAAGAAGAAACCACGTCAGGGGGGCCACACCCTGTCCATGAGGGTGGGGGCGCGCCTACCCCCCTGGGCGCGCCCCCTGCCTCGTGGGTTGAGGGATTGATAATTTTGTGCGGGAGAGAGAGGGATTTGTAATTTTGTGCGGGTGAGAGAGGGGGGAGGAGTCAGTCAGCCGTTGTCACATCATCCTGCTTCCAAATGGCCCCACATTCTCTAGTGCAGTGTGGTCGCCGTCTTCGATCTCCTCGATGCCTTCTTTGAAGATTGAGGTGGTGTGCATGCTGGGGTGTAGAGAAGCACAAGAGAGAGTGGTTGCCATATAACCTTGGATGGGGATGAATTGTGTGCTCGGGGAGGGGGAGTGTGTGTGATGTGTGTGTGTCTGTGTGTGTGTGTCAGATATTGAGAGAAATCAAACCTATGGAGAGAAATTAGTGTGTATGTGATGGAAAGCTACATGCTAAATAGGGTTTTCACGAAGAGGTTGTGCGTGTGGGATAGAGAGCGATGTGCGGGCCTTGAAGTGTGCAGGTGCCGGGTGAGGGTGTCAAAATGTGTGCATTGATGCATGTGTCACATGCGATCGTGCGAGGGACGGACGAATCGAGAGAGATGGTTGTTGTGTTACGGATGCTCCTCTCTCTCTCTCTCTCTCTCTCTCTCTCTCTCTCTCTCTTGCACACACACAAGTACAAATAGAAGATCGTTCTCTCATGTATACACAACGTATCGACATCTCTCTATGTCTCACTCATGCATGATCATTTGCACATTCACACCTGTCTATGTCTCTATCAAACGCACACCGTCTCCACATTGCCCTTCCGCCACAACACACATATGGACACATACACACGTTCTCTCTCAGTCACACACACAAAATTAGTATTAAAAAACTAGGGCCCACCTAAAACGTCCAAATCCAAATAAACACGAACTGAAGCTAAATTCAAATATATGGAAATATTGTAGTGTGAAGAACTTTTCCTGGAAAAAAAGTTGATTAATACTCGGGGATTGTTTTCACACACACAAAAAGGTTCGGTGGATGTCCTTCTAGCACGACATGGTGACGCACAGTTCGATCAACCCCATGGCCGCAGTTCACGTGCTTGCACAGGATTCTGTATCGTGGCTGTGGTAACTAATATACGCGATGCCTCAGTCTAATGTTTACCTGTACTAGTGCGGATTTCTTTTAAGTTTGACCAACCCTATATAAAACTAAACTAAGCTCCCATACACACACTCATCAATATGCCGCCGCCGCCGTTGCCCATGCCGGCGCCCACCTACTCCGGCAAACCTTTTCTCGCCCATCACTACCGTATCGCCGCCATCCCTGTACCGTGAAGCCGAAGGCTCGCCCACTCACGTCGTTTGTAATCCCTACTCGTGATGCTGCCGCACTGCCAAGCACACGAGCAACTGGTGGAGCCGCATCTATGCATGCAAAGTATGAAGAGGAGGATGAGTGTGTGCTCCAGCACGCCGGCGAGGAGGAGCTAGCATGTCATTGTCGTCTCTACACGCGCGGAGGAGGCGCAGATGGTGGTTGTCGCGGCAGAAGCTGGGCGCGCCTACGCCGAGCCCGCAAACTGGGTACGAACACGAAATCTACCTTCGAGACCTTGAATGCCACATGGATCCTGCAATCTGAAAGAGCAATTTGGGTTAGTCGACTCTTGTGAGCCGTTGGATGCAACATGGATGCGCAGAAGGGCTTCTTCAACCTTGGAAATTGATGCACTATTAATCTTCTCTCTCAAGCATCAAGCCGCCAGCCTGCCACATGCCTAACCGTCTGCCGCCGCCGCACCGCCCTCCCCTGAATCGCCTACAGCTGCCATGCTCCCCCTCCCCCGCCATCCGTTTAACCTCGGGCGGGATCCATTTTTCCGGGCAAACTACATTCCACACTCAACACTCATAAGATAGATCATGGGCACCCTTCCACCCTAATATAGATACTGGGGTAGCTTCTCTTCCATCTTCTTCCTTCGATCCGTCGAACTTCTTTCACAAATAGACTGACCCAAATGATACTACTAGTACGAACGTATTAAGTACAGTAGGAACACGAAGATACGAGCAGTAGTTCCAACTACAAGAAGAACAGTAGTAAGACATACTAGTACTACTGTACGTACTAGTCCGCTTGACACTGTAGTAGAACCAGCATGAGCGACGGCACTGTCACCTTACTCAGAGTCTGAGTCCACGTCCTCATCTTCGTCTTCGTCTCTCTTCCTCTTTGCCGACGCTTCCTTGCTTGAACCGGATACTGGGCTCTGCTTCTTCATCCAGCCCTTGTAGATATTTAAACAAAGGTAGGCATCGAGTGCTGCGTACAGGATGTGATCTTCATCTATTGTCTTCGACTCCCATGCATGATGAAACTTCTGGTGAGGTTTCTTCAGTTGAGCGTATGAAGGATCAATCATGGCTGCTGCCAGGGCCAGCATTGAAGGATGAAAGGAGGACACCAGGATTGCCTTCTAGAGATCGAAGGGCTGGCCTACAACGAGGCCTATCCGACCAAGGACATCCCTGTCGTTCCTAAAGTCTACAGTAACGAATTTCACACTTTCGTCCTTGAGGAAGTTCTTAAAATCCTGGAACTCAACATCGGCATGGCATGTGTGGTAGACCAAGCACATGTTATGTATGCAAACCTGGATCACGGCGGGCTTCTTCTTCTCTGCCTTCTTTATAATCTTCGCACTTTCTAGGACTGTGGTGTACTCAACATCTATCCCAGTGACCCACTCATCCTTTGAACTGTTGAACATGCATAGGAAGTGATCAAGGCATGCTTTCACCGTCGCGGATCCACGTGTGTAGATGACGATGAATTCATCGTCGGTGATGGCTCTAACTTGGTACTCGGCGGCGACCATGGAGATTTGGGAGGTCATGGATTTTGGAGGAGGGTTAGGAGAAGTTGAACTGGTGTAATGTGAAAGGACGGGACGACTGGGAGCGAACTATTGTAAGGTAGAAGATGGGGACAAGTAGGGCGTGCGAACGGCGTGGGGTTGTTGGCTTGCCCGGTGGATAAATGGCGGCAAGGCCCCAAAAAGTTCTCGAGTACTATGAGGGACCCACTAGATGTCATGTCTACTAGACCCATATCTTAGGCCTGACCGTATAGCTTCTGCGTGTTCGCACGCCATGTCGGCGCGTGGATGTGACTTCACTTAATTCCATGAACCATCGCGCCTTCCACTGTTGGTGTCCTAGGAACGGGGGTACCCAGACTTGCATGCCTGCAGCCCATGGTGTGGCTCCACCAGCGGCCTGGCACGACCCAGTTTCAGCAGCAACAACACAAGACCCTCGCGAGGGGCCAAGCCTTGCAAGGCGGACGGCACCAAGACCTCCCTAGGGGGCGGTCGCACCAGGCTGGCTCCCGAGGGGCGGAGATATCATGGCAAGGTGCACCTCGCGAGGTTCACATGACGTGATCCGTGACGACCAAGGCCGGGCAGGCGCCAGCGGGCGCATAGTACCTGTTTCCCCTTTGGTGCCAAGGGGGCAAGCGCAGGCACGGAGTCCCGAGGAATCAAGCAAAGGTTTCCATATTGGTGAAACAAGACCATGACCGCCAGGACGACAGGATGGAGGGCATCACGGAGCCTACGCCAGCGTCACCACTAGAGCCTTTTGCAGGCAAAGACTAGTTTTGTTAGGATAACTTGTACTAGTTGTCTCCCTTCAAACTTGGCCGTTGTGGGATCCCTTCCCGCCAACATTTGGGAAGAGGATCAAGGCCACAATAAATGGGACTTACCCACCACCATAGCAAGGGGCGAGAGAAGGATCAGATCCACTCCTCCCTGACCACCTCACCAGCTCATCGAGCACAAGAATACCTCACCTCCTGAGGCGGTTCAACCACTATACTAATTCAACCTCAGCCCCTCGAGGCAATCCACCATAAAGCTGGAGTAGGGTATTACACCGCAAGGTGGCCCGAACAAGGAAAAACTCTTGTGTCTCTTGTCACTTGGGTTCGTCGAGCTAAGATGCGGAATTGTTGCGCCGGCAGGTTGGGGAGAAGGAGTTCTTCATATGCACCCAATGTTCGAACCTCTCAAGGGTCTACGGAGCCCTGAATCCGACATTTGGCGCTCAAGGTAGGGGTGCGCCGGGACATTTCTTCTTTCTGCCAGTCGACAACCCAGATGGCTGTCGATCAGAGGGCTCATGCCGAGTACTAGGCTGCTTGGCTCGCCCGGGCGATGTCATCCGTCCAAGAAGACCTCCACTCCGCGCTCCAGGCGGCGCGTACACCGCCGAATTCCGATGGACGTGGGCCAACGCTGCCCGCCCTCGCCCCTAAGCGAGTGTGTGCCGCCACACAGTCGTCGGGCTACGCCACGGTGACGGCATAACATACTTGTTGGGACAACGCGAACATGCGGGCCGTGATCATCGTGACGCGATAGCTACTGCGTTGTGATACGTCTTCGTCGTATCTACTTTTCCAAACACTTTTGCCCTTGTTTTGGACTCTAACTTGCATGATTAGAATGGAACTAACCTGGACTGACGTTGTTTTCAGCAGAATTGCCATGGTGTTATTTTTGTGCAAAAATAAAAGTTCTCAGAATGACTTAAAAATCAACAGAGATTATTTTTGGAATATATAAAAAATACTGGAAGAAGAAACCACGTCAGGGGGCCACACCCTGTCCACGAGGGTGGGGGCGCACCTACCCCCCTGGGAGCGCCCCTGCCTCGTGGGTTGAGGGATTGATAATTTTGTGCGGGAGAGAGAGGGATTGGTAATTTTGTGCGGGTGAGATAGGGGGGAGCAGTCAGTCAGCCATTGTCACATCATCCTGCTTCCAAATGGCCCCGCATTCTCTAGTGTAGTGTGGTCGCCGTCTTCGATCTCCTTGATGCCTTCTTTGAAGATTGAGGTGGTGTGCATGCTGGGGTGCAGAGAAGCACAAGAGAGAGTGGTTGCCATATAACCTTGGATGGGGATGAATTGTGTGCTCGGGGGAGGGGGAGTGTGTGTGATGTGTGTGTGTCTGTGTGTGTGTGTCAGATATTGAGAGAAATCAAACCTATGGAGAGAAATTAGTATGTATGTGATGGAAAGCTACATGCTAAATAGGGTTTTCACGAAGAGGTTGTGCGTGCGGGATAGAGAGCGATGTGCAGGCCTAGAAGTGGGCACGTTCCGGGTGAGGGTGTCAAAATGTGTGCATTGATGCATGTGTTACATGCGATCGTGCGAGGGACAGACGAATCGAGAGAGATGGTTGTTGTGTTACGGATGCTCCTCTCTCTCTCTCTCTCTCTCTCTCTTGCACACACACAAGTACAAATAGAAGATCGTTCTCTCATGTATACACAACGTATCGACATCTCTCTATGTCTCACTCATGCATGATCATTTGCACATTCACACCTCTCTATGTCTCTATCACACACACACCGTCTCCACATTGCCCTTCCGCCACAACACACATATGGACACATACACACGTTCTCTCTCAGTCACACACACAAAATCAGTATTAAAAAACTAGGGCCCACCTAAAACGTCCAAATCCAAATAAACACGAACTGAAGCTAAATTCAAATATATGGAAATATTGTAGTGTGAAGAACTTTTCCTGGAAAAAAAGTTGATTAATATTCGGGGATTGTTTTCACACACGCAAAAAGGTTCGGTGGATGTCCTTCTAGCACGACATGGTGACGCACCGTTCGATCAACCCCGTGGCCGCGGTTCACGCGCTTGCACATGATTATGTATCGTGGCTGTGGTAACTAATATACGCGATGCCTCAGTCTAATGTTTACCTGTACTAGTGCGGTTTTCTTTTAAGTTTGACCAACCCTATATAAAACTAAACTAAGCTCCCATACACACACTCATCAATATGCCGCTGCCGCCGTTGCCCATGCCGGCGCCCACCTACTCCGGCAAACCTTTTCTCGCCCATCACTGCCGTATCGCCGCCATCCCTGTACCATGAAGCCGAAGGCTCGCCCACTCACGTCATCTATAGTCCCTGCTCGCGATGCTGCCGCACTACCAAGCACACGAGCAACTGGTGGAGCCGCATCTATGCATGCAACGTACGAAGAGGAGGATGAGTGTGTGCTCCAGCATGCCGGCGAGGAGGAGCTAGCATGTCATTGTCGTCTCTACACGCGCGGAGGAGGCGCGGATGGTGGCTGTCGCGGCGGAAGCTGGTCGCGCCTGCGTCGAGCCCGCAAACTGGGTACGAACACGAAATCTACCTTCAAGACCTTGAATGCCACGTGGATCCTGCAATCTGAATGAGCAATTTGGGTTAGTCGACTCTTGTGAGCTGTTGGATGCAACATGGATGCGCAGAAGGGCTTCTTCAACCTTGGAAATTGATTCACTGTTAATCTACTCTCTCAACCATCAAGCCGCCAGCCTGCCACATGCCTAACCATCTGCCGCCGCCGCACCGCCCTCCCCTGAATCGCCTACAGCTGCCATGCTCCCCCACCCCCGCCATCCGTTTAACCTAAGTGGGATCCATTTTTCCGGGCAAACTGCATTCCACACTCAACACTCATAAGATAGATCATGGGCACCCTTCCACCCTAATATAGATACTGGGGTAGCTTCTCTTCCATCTTCTTCCTTCGATCCGTCGAACTTCTTTCACAAATCGACTGACCCAAATGATACTACTAGTATGAACGTATTAAGTACAGTAGGAACACGAAGATACGAGCAGTAGTTCCAACTACAAGAAGAACAGTAGTAAGACATACTAGTACTACTGTGCGTACTAGTCCGCTTGACACTGTAGTAGAACCAGCATGAGCGACGGCACTGTCACCTTACTCAGAGTCTGAGTCCATGTCCTCATCTTCGTCTTCGTCTCTCTTCCTCTTCCTCTTTGCCGACGCTTCTTTGCTTGAACCGGATACTGGGCTCTGCTTCTTCATCCAACCCTTGTAGATATTTAAACAAAGGTAGGCATACAGTGCTACATACAGGATGTGATCTTCATCTATTGTCTTCGACTCCCATGCATGATGAAACTTCTTGTGAGTTTTCTTCAGTTGAGCGTACGAAGGATCAATCATGGCTGCTGCCAGGGCCAGCATTGAAGGCTGAAAAGAGGACACCAGGATTGCCTTCTAGAGATCGAAGGGCTGGCCTACAACGAGGCCTATCTGACCAAGGACATCCCTGTTGTTCCTAAAGTCTACAGTAACGAATTTCACTCTTTCGTCCTTGAGGAAGTTCTTAAAATCCTGGCACTCAACGTCGGCATGGCATGTGTGGTAGACCGAGCACATGTTATGTATGCAAACCTGGATCACGGCGGGCTAATTCTTCTCTGCCTTCTTTATAATCTTCGCACTTTCCAGGACTGTGGTGTACTCAACATCTATCCCAGTGACCCACTCATCCTTTGAACTGTTGAACATGCATAGGAAGTGATCAAGGCATGCTTTCACCGTCGCGGATCCACGGGTGTAGATGACGATGAATTCATCGTCGGTGATGGCTCTAACTTGGTACTCGGCGGCGACCATGGAGATTTGGGAGGTCATGGATTTTGGAGGAGGGTTAGGAGAAGTTGAACTGGTGTAATGTGAAAGGACGGGACGACTGGGAGCGAACTATTGTAAGGTAGAAGATGGGGACGAGTAGGGCGTGCGAACGGCGTGGGGTTGTTGGCTTGCCCGATGGATAAATGCCGGCAAGGCCCCAAAAAGTTCTCGAGTACTATGAGGGACCCACTAGATGTCATGTCTACTAGACCCATATCTTAGGCCTGACCGTATAGCTTCTGTGTGTTCGCACGCCATGTCGGCGCATGGATGTAACTTCACTTAATTCCATGAACCATCGCGCCTTCCACTGTCGTTGTCCTAGGAACGGGGGTATCCAGACTTGCCTGCCTACGGCCCATGGTGTGGCTCCACCAGTGGCCTGGCACGACCCAGTTTCAGCAGCAACAACACAAGACCCTCGCGAGGGGCCAAGACTCGCAAGGCGGACGACAACAAGACCTCCCTAGGGGGCGGCCGCACCAAGCTGGCTCCTGAGGGGCGGAGATATCATGGCAAGGTGCACCTCGCGAGGTTCACATGACGTGATCCATGACGACCAAGGCCGGGCAGGCGCCAGCGGGCACATAGTACCTGTTTCCCCTTCGGTGCCAAGGGGGCAAGCGTAGGCACGGAGTCCCGAGGAATCAAGCAAAGGTTTCCATATTGGTGAAACAAGACCATGATCGCCAGGACGACATGATGGAGGTCATCGCGGAGCCCACGACAACGTCACCACCAGAGCCTTTTGCAGGCAAAGACTACTTTTGTTAGGATAACTTATACTAGTTGTCTCCCTTCAAAATTGGCCGTTGTGGGATCCCTTCCCGCCAACATTTGGGAAGAGGATCAAGGCCACTATAAATGGGACTTACCCACCAACGTAGCAAGGGGCGAGAGAAGGATCAGATCCACTCCTCCCTGACCACCTGACCAGCTCATCCAGCACAAGAATACCTCACCTCCTGAGGCGGTTCAACCAGTATACTAGTTCAACCTCAGCCCCTCGAGGCAATCCACCACAAAGATGGAGTAGGGTATTACACCGCAAGGTGGCCCGAACAAGGAAAAACTGTTGTGTCTCTTGTCACTTGGGTTCGTCGAGCTAAGATGCGGAATCGTTGGGCCGACAGGTTGGGGAGAAGGAGTTCTTCATATGCACCCAATGTTCGAACCTCTCAAGGGTCTACGGAGCCCTGAATCCGACATTTGGCGCTCGAGGTAGGGGTGCGCCGGGACGTTTCTCCTTTTTGCCAGTCGACAGCCCAGATGGCTGTCGATCAGAGGGCTCATGCCGAGTACTGGGCTGCTTGGCTCGCCCGGGCGATGTCATCCGTCCAAGAAGACCTCCATTCCGCGCTCCAGGCGGCGCGTATACCGCCGAACTCCGCTGGACGCGGGCCGACACCGCCCGCCCTCACCCCTAAGCGTGTGCGTGCCGCCGCACAGTCGTCGGGCTATGCCACGGCGACGGCACATCATACTCGTTGGGAGCACGCGAACATGCGGGCCGTGATAATCTTGACGCGATAGCTACTGCGTTGTGATACATCTCCGTCGTATCTACTTTTCCAAACACTTTTGCCCTTGTTTTGGACTCTAACTTGCATGATTAGAATGGAACTAACCTGGACTGACGTTGTTTTCAGCAGAATTGCCATGGTGTTATTTTTGTGCAAAAATAAAAGTTCTCAGAATGACTTCAAAATCAACAGAGATTATTTTTGGAATATATAAAAAACACTGGAAGAAGAAACCACGTCAGGGGGGCACACCCTGTCCATGAGGGTGGGGGCGCGCATAACCCCTGGGCGCGCCCCGTGCCTCATGGGTTGAGGGATTGATAATTTTGTGCGGGAGAGAGAGGGATTGGTAATTTTGTGCGGGTGAGAGAGGGGGGAGGAGTCAGTCAGCCGTTGTCACATCATCCTGCTTCCAAATGGCCCCGCATTCTCTAGTGCAGTGTGGTCACCGTCTTCGATCTCCTCGATGCCTTCTTTGAAGATTGAGGTGGTGTGCATGCTGGGGTGCAGAGAAGCACAAGAGAGAGTGGTTGCCATATAACCTTGGATGGGGATGAATTGTGTGCTCGGGGGAGGGGGAGTGTGTGTGATGTGTGTGTGTCTGTGTGTGTGTGTGTCAGATATTGAGAGAAATCAAACCTATGGAGAGAAATTAGTGTGTATGTGATGGAAAGCTACATGCTAAATAGGGTTTTCACGAAGAGGTTGTGCGTGCGGGATAGAGAGCGATGTGCAGGCCTTGAAGTGGGAAGGTGCCGAGTGAGGGTGTCAAAATGTGTGCATTGATGCATGTGTTACATGCGATCGTGCGAGGGACAAACGAATAGAGAGAGATGGTTGTTGTGTAACGGATGCTCCTCTCTCTCTCGCTTGCACACACACAAGTACAAATAGAAGATCGTTCTCTCATGTATACACAACGTATCGACATCTCTCTATGTCTCACTCATGCATGATCATTTGCACATTCACACCTCTCTATGTCTCTATCACACACACACCGTCTCCACATTGCCCTTCCGCCACAACACACATATGGACACATACACACGTTCTCTCTCAGTCACACACACAAAATCACTATTAAAAAACTAGGGCCCACCTAAAACGTCCAAATCCAAATAAACACGAACTGAAGCTAAATTCAAATATATGGAAATATTGTAGTGTTAAGAACTTTTCCTGGAAAAAAAGTTGATTAATATTCGGGGATTGTTTTCACACACACAAAAAGGTTCGGTGGATGTCCTTCTAGCACGACATGGTGATGCACCGTTCGATCAACCCCGTGGCCGCGGTTCACGCGCTTGCACATGATTCTGTATCGTGGATGTGGTAACTAATATACGCGATGCCTCAGTCTAATGTTTACCTGTACTAGTGCGGTTTTCTTTTAAGTTTGACGAGCCCTATATAAAACTAAACTAAGCTCCCATGCACACACTCATCAATATGCCGCCGCCGTTGCCCATGTCGGCGCCCACCTACTCCGGCAAACCTTTTCTCGCCCATCACTGCCGTATCGCCGCCATCCCTGTACCATGAAGCCGAAGGCTCGCCCACTCACATCGTCTGTAGTCCCTGCTCGCGATGCTGCCGCACTGCCAAGCACACGAGCAACTGGTGGATCCGCATCTATGCATGCAACGTACGAAGAGGAGGATGAGTGTATGCTCCAGCACGCCGGCGAGGAGGTGCTAGCATGTCATTGTCGTCTCTACACGCGCGGAGGAGGCGCGGATGGTGGCTGTCGCGGCGGAAGCTGGTCGCGCCTGCGCCGAGCCCGCAAACTGGGTACGAACACGAAATCTACCTTCGAGACCTTGAATGCCACGAGGATCCTTCAATCTGAAAGAGCAATTTGGGTTAGTCGACTCTTGTGAGCTGTTGGATGCAACATGGATGCGCAGAAGGGCTTCTTCGACCTTGGAAATTGATGCACTGTTCATCTTCTCTCTCAAGCATCAAGTCGCCAGCCTGCCACACGCCTAACCGTCTGCCGCCGCCGCACCGCCCTCACCTGAATCGCCTACAGCTGCCATGCTCCCCCACCCCGCCATCCGTTCAACCTCGGGTGGGATCCATGTTTCCGGGCAAACTGCATTCCACACTCAACACTCATAAGATAGATCATGGGCACCCTTCCACCCTAATATGGATACTGGGGTAGCTTCTCTTCCATCTTCTTCCTTCGATCCGTCGAACTTCTTTCACAAATTGACTGACCCAAATGATACTACTAGTACGAACGTATTAAGTACAGTAGGAACACGAAAATACGAGCAGTAGTTCCAACTACAAGAAGAACAGTAGTAAGACATACTAGTACTACTGTACGTACTAGTCCGCTTGACACTGTAGTAGAACCAGCATGAGCGACGGCACTGTCACCTTACTCAGAGTCTGAGTCCATGTCCTCATCTTCGTCTTTGTCTCTCTTCCTCTTTGCCGACGTTCTTTGCTTGAACCGGATACTGGGCTCTGCTTCTTCATCCAACCCTTGTAGATATCTAAACAAAGGTAGGCATCCAGTGCTGCGTACAGGATGTGATCTTCATCTATTGTCTTCGACTCCCATGCATGATGAAACTTCTGGTGAGGTTTCTTCAGTTGAGCGTATGAAGGATCAATCATGGCTGCTACCAGGGCCAACATTGAAGGCTGAAAGGAGGACACCAGGATTGCCTTCTAGAGATCGAAGGGCTGGCCTACAACGAGGCCTATCCGACCAAGGACATCCCCGTCGTTCCTAAAGTCTACAGTAACGAATTTCACTCTTTCGTCCTTGAGGATGTTCTTAAAATCCTGGCAATCAATGTTGGCATGGCATGTGTGGTAGACCAAGCACATGTTATGTATGCAAACCTGGATCACGGTGGGCTTCTTCTTCTCCGCCTTCTTTATAATCTTCGCACTTTCCAGGACTGTGGTGTACTCAACATCTATCCCAGTGACCCACTCATCCTTTGAACTGTTGAACATGCATAGGAAGTGATCAAGGCATGCTTTCACCGTCGCGGATCCACGGGTGTAGATGACGATGAATTCATCGTCGGTGATGGCTCTAACTTGGTACTCGGCGGCGACCATGGAGATTTGGGAGGTCATGGATTTTGGAGGAGGGTTAGGAGAAGTTGAACTGGTGTAATGTGAAAGGACGGGACGACTGGGAGCGAACTATTGTAAGGTAGAAGATGGGGACGAGTAGGGCGTGCGAACGGCGTGGGGTTGTTGGCTTGCCCGGTGGATAAATGGCGGCAAGGCCCCAAAAAGTTCTCTAGTACTATGAGGGACCCACTAGATGTCATGTCTACTAGACCCATATCTTAGGCCTGACCATATAGCTTCTGCGTGTTCACACGCCATGTCGGCGCGTGGATGTAACTTCACTTAATTCCATGAACCATCGCGCCTTCCACTGTCGGTGTCCTAGGAACGGGGGTACCTCGACTTTCCTGCCTGCGGCCCACGGTGTGGCTCCACCAGCGGCCTGGCACGACCCAGTTTCAGCAGCAACAACACAAGACCCTCGCGAGGGGCCAAGCCTCGCAAGGCGGACGACACTAAGACCTCCCTAGGGGGCGACCGCACCAGGCTGGCTCCCGAGGGGCGGAGATATCATGGCAAGGTCACCTCGCGAGGTTCACATGACGTGATCCGTGACGACCAAGGCCGGGCAGGCGCCAGCGGGCGCATAGTACCTGTTTCCCCTTCGGTGCCAAGGGGGCAAGCGCAGGCACGAAGTCCCAAGGAATCAAGCAAAGGTTTCCATATTGGTGAAACATGACCATGACCGCCAGGACGACAGGATGGAGGTCATCGCGGAGCCCACGACAGCGTCACCACTAGAGCCTTTTGTAGGCAAAGACTACTTTTGCCAGGATAACTTGTACTAGTTGTCTCCCTTCAAAATTGGCCATTGTGGGATCCCTTCCCGCCAACATTTGGGAAGAGGATCAAGGCCACTATAAATAGGACTTACCCAGCACAATAGCAAGGGGCGAGAGAAGGATCAGATCCACTCCTCCCTGACCACCTCACCAGCTCATCGAGCACAAGAACACCTCACCTCCTGAGGCGGTTCAACCACTATACTAGTTTGACCTCAGCCCCTCGAGGAAATCCACCAAAAAGCTGGAGTAGGGTATTACACCGAGGTGGCCCGAACAAGGAAAAAATGTTGTGTCTCTTGTCACTTGGGTTCGTCGAGCTAAGATGCAGACTCGTTGGGCCGGCGGTTTGGGGAGAAGGAGTTCTTCATACGCACCCCAATGTTCGAACCTCTCAAGGGTCCGCGGAGCCCTGAATCCGACATTTGGCGCTCCAGGTAGGGGTGCGCCGGGACCTTTCTTCTTTATGCCAGTCGACAGCCCAGATGGCTATCGATCAGAGGGCTCATGCCGAGCACTGGGCTGCTTGGCTTGCCCGGGTGATGTCATCCATCCAATAAGACCTCCACTCCGTGCTCCAGGCGGCGCGTACACCGCCGAACTCCGCTGGACGCGGGCAGACGCCGCCCGCCCTCGCCCCTCGGCGAGTGCGTGCCGCCGCACAATCGTCGGGCTACGCCGCGGCGACGACACTGCATACTCGTTGGGAGCACGCGAACATGCGGGCCGTGATCATCGTGACACGATAGCTACTGCGTTGTGATACGTCTCCATCGTATCTACTTTTCCAAACACTTTTGCCCTTGTTTTGGACTCTAACTTGCATGATTGGAATGGAACTAACCTGGACTGACGCTGTTTTCAGCAGAATTGCCATGGTGTTATTTTTATGCAAAAATAAAAGTTCTCGAAATGACTTAAAAATCAACGGAGATTATTTTTGGAATATATAAAAAATACTGGAAGAAGAAACGACGTCAGGGGGCCCACACCCTGTCCCCTGCCTCGTGGGCCCTCGGATGCTCCATCGACGTCCACCTTGACTCCATATATTCACTTTCAGGGAGAAAAAAACAGAGAGAAGGATTCATCGCGTTTTACGATACGGAGCCGTCGCCAAGCCCTAAACTCTCTCGGGAGGGCTGATTTGGAGTCCCTTCGGGTCTCCGGAGAGGGGAATCTGTCGCCATCGTCATCATCAACCTCCCTCCATCACCAATTTCATGATGCCCACCGCCGTCCGTGAGTAATTCCATCGTAGGCTTGCTGGACGATGATGGGTTGGATGATATTTATCATGTAATCGAGTTAGTTTTGTTAGGGTTTGATCCCTAGTATCCACTATGTTCTGAGATTGATGTTGCTATGACTTTGCTATGCTTAATGCTTGTCACTAGGGCCCGAGTGCCATGATTTCAGATCTGAACCTATTATGTTTTCATGAATATATGTAAGTTCGTGATGCTATATTGCAAGTCTATAGTCACCTATTATGTGTTATGATCCGTTAACCCCGACGTGAAAATAATCGGGATACTTACCGGTGGTGACCGTAGTTAGGAGTTCATGTATTCACTATGTGTTAATGCTTTGGTCTGGTACTCTATTGAAAGGAGGCCTTAATATCCCTTAGTTTCCAATAGGACCCCGCTGCCATGGGAGGGTAGGACAAAAGATGTCATGCAAGTTCTTTTCCATAAGCACGTAGGACTATATTCAGAATACATGCCTACATTACATTGATGAACTGGAGCTAGTTTTGTGTCACCCTATGTTATAACTGTTGCATGATTGATCGCATGTGACATAATTCTCCATCAGCGATCCAATGCCTACGAGCTTTTCATATATTGATTTTCGTTCATTTACTTTTCCGTTGTTACTGTTACAATCAATATAAAACAAAAACTGCTACTATTATTTTTGGCACCGTTACCACTACTATCATATTACTTTGCTACTAAATACTTTGCTGCAGATATTAACTTTCCAGGTGTGGTTGAATTGACAACTCAACTGCTAAAACTTGAGAATATTCTTTGGCTCCCCTTGTGTCCAATCAATAAATTTGGGTTGAATACTCTACCCTCGAAAACGGTTGCGATCCCCTATACTTGTGGGTTATCAAGACTATTTTCTAGCGTCGTTGCTGGGGAGCATAGCTCTATTCTTTGAGTTACTTGGGATTTATATCTGCTTATCACTATGAAGAACTTGAAAGATCAAAGAACCACTTTTTCCCTCAACTATGAGGGGAGGTAAGGAACTGCCATCTAGGTCTGCATTTGATTCACCTTCGGTTTTGAGTAAACATGCGACACCTACACATGCTATTGATTCTGATAGGTCGCATGTTATTGATGATGCCACTTCTGCTTTTCGTGATACTTATGATGAAACTACTCATATGCTTGATAATACTGTGCCACTAGGTGAATTCCTTGATGAAAAACTTGCTAGGGCTAGAGAGAATGAAATTATTGAAAATGATAATACTGATGAAAGTGATGATGAAGATTCTCCTCCTAGATATGAATTGCCTGTTGTTCCTGAGGGTTATGTTATGGATGAAGAAACTGCTAGGGTCTTTTTAGCTTGCAATAATAGATCTGATCATAAGAAATTATTAGCTAAGCTTAAAGAAAAGTCTTTGAATGCTAGAATGAAATATGACCCTATTTTTGCTACTTCACCTATCTTTATTACTGATAATGATTATGATTTCTCTATCGATCCTGAGTTAATTACTTTGGTTGAATCTGATCCTTTTTATGGCTATGAATCTGAAACTGTTGTGGCACATCTTACTAAATTAAATTATAGAGCCACCCTGTTCACTAATGATGAGAAAACTCGCTATTACTTTATCCTTAAGTTGTTTCCGTTCTCATTAAAGGGTGATGCTAAAACATGGTTTAATTCTCTTGATCCTGGTTGTGTGCATAGTCCCCAGGATATGATTTATTACTTCTCTGCTAAATATTTCCCCACTCATAAGAAACAAGCTGCCTTAAGGGAAATATATAATTTTATGCAAATTGAAGAAGAGAGTCTCCCACAAGCTTGGGGGAGGCTTCTCCAATTACTTAATGCTTTTCCTGATCATACTCTCAAGAAAAATGAAATACTTGATATCTTTTAAAATGGACTAACCGATGCTTCCAGAGATTACCTGGATAGTAGTGCTGGTTGTGTTTTCAGGGAAAGAACTGTCGATCAATCTGAACTGCTATTGAATAATATGATGACTAATGAAAATAATTGGACAATTCCTGAACCAACTCCTAAGCCAACTCCGAAGGAAAGGGGTATCCTATTTCTCAGTCCTGAAAATATGCAAGAGGCAAAGAAATCTATGAAAGAAAAGGGTATTAAAGTTGAAGATGTTAAGAATTTACCACCTATTGAAGAAATACATGGTCTTGATAACCCGATACAGGTAGTAAAGGTAAATTCTCTCTATAGATTTGATAAATGTAAAATCCTATTTACTAAGTTCGCTAGACAATGCTTGGATGAGTTTGATGACTTTATGGTTAAACAAGAAAACATCAATGCTTATGTTGGTAGACAATTGAAATGCAATGCTGATATGCTTGAACACTTGAGTGATTATATGGCTAATGTTAAAGGTGAACTTAAACTTATTAGTAAACATGCTTCTATGGTTACCACACAAGTAGAACAAGTACTTAAGGTTCAGAATGATTTGCTGAATGACTTAAATAATAAGAAAAATGATAATGGTGTTAGAGTTATGACTAGAGGGGGTACAATGACTTGGGAACCCTGGTATCCCGAGGGCCACCCTAAGAAGAATTGAGCAAGATTCTCAGAGAACTAATATTGATGCACCTAGTCCTTCTAAGAAGAAGAAAAATAAAAATGATAGGACTTTGCATGTTTCTAGTGAACCTATTGTTCACACACCTGAGAATCCCAATGATATTTCTATTTCTGATGCTGAAACACAATCTGGTAATGAACATGAACCTAGTGATAATGTTAATGATGATGTTCATGTTGATGCTCAACCTAGCAATGACAATGATGTATAGATTGAACCTGTTGTTGATCTTGATAACCCACAATCAAAGAATCAATGTTATGATAAGAGAGACTTTGTTGCTAGGAAACACGGTAAAGAAAGAGAACCATGGGTTCATAAACCCATGCCTTTTCCTCCTAAACGATCCAATAAAAAGGATGATGAGGATTTTGAGCACTTTGATGAAATGATTAGACCTATCTTTTTGTGTATGTGTTTGACTGATATGCTTAAAATGAACCCTTACGCTAAATACATGAAGGAAACTTTTACTAATAAAAGAAAGATACCGGAAGATGAAATTTCCACGATGCTTGCTAATAATACTTTTAAGGGTGGAATACCAAAGAAACTTGGAGATCCAGGAGTACCAACTATACCATGCTCCATTAAAAGAAACTATGTTAAAACTGCTTTATGTGATCATGGAGCCGGTGTTAGTGTTATGCCTCTCTCTTCATATCGTAGACTTGATTTGAATAAATTGACACCTACTGAAATATCTTTGCAAATGGCTGATAAATCAACTGCTATACATGTCGGTATTTGTGAGGATGTGCCTGTTGTGGTTGCAAATGTTACTATTTTAACGGACTTTGTTATTCTTGATATTCCTAAGGACGATAGTATGTCTATTATTCTTGGAAGACCCTTTTTGAATACTGCAGGGGCTGTTATTGATTGCAACAAAGGCAATGCCACTTTTCATGTTAATGGTAATGAGCATACGGTACACTTTCTGAGGAAACAACCTCAAGTCCATGGTATCAATTCTATTGGAAAAATTTCAATAATCACTATTGGAGGTTTTGAATTTCCTCTTCCTACTGTCAAAAGGAAATATGATATTCTTATTGTTGGGGTTGTGCATATCCCCGTTGAGGTAACCTGGTGTTATTCTAAATTTCTCTGGTTTCATGTTATTCGAAATGAGTTTGTTCACAAGACTTGATCAACCTTGTTATTGGATTCCTTTTGATGAGCATGAGATGGATGAAGTTAGAAAGCACAACTGTCTGTACCCTCTTTTTAATTTATGTTATTTATATTACATGAAGAAAAAAATAGTATTTTCTGTCTATTTTCTGAATTATCCTTTGCAATAAAAAATACCCCGAAAATAAAAGTTCTCCAAATGCCCTGAAAATTAAATATGATTTTTTCCAGAATATCTGAGAATATCTGGCACTGAGAACACACCAAGGGGACTCACCATGTGCCCACGAGGGTGGAGGGCGCGCCCCCTGCCTTGTGGACCCCACGTGGGTCCCCTCCACTTATCCTTGCACCCACACACTTCATCTTGCTCCAGAAAAAATACTAGCCAGCTCAAACCCAAGTTCTTGCTCATCTTGCTGCCATTTTCGATCTCCTTGCTCAAAGCTCCTCTCACAAAACTACTTTGGGGGATTGTTCTTTGGTATGTGACTCCTCCAATGTCCAATAAGTTTTTCTTCTACTACTTTATTTATTGCAATTTTTTGCTGCTTAGGTGACCCTGTTTTTGAGCTTGCATGTCAAATTTATGTGCTCAAAAGTAGTTTTAATGCATGATATAGCCTCTAGGCACTTGTAGGAGTAGTTGCTATCGATTTTGTTGAGTTTGGTTCATTTTAATTTTGAGTCACTAAAAATTTCAGAAAAAGATGAAGAGATTTTTAAGGGGCTCATCGAGCCGAAGCTCGAAGGATAAGCAAAGTGAAGAGAACAAGAAGCCCAAGTATAATCTACCTCGTAGTGCGGAGGTTCGGCCATGTGAATGGCCTTGTGATGAGTTCTTGAGAGAAGCCAGGATTCATGAAGATTTTTATCATTTGGCCGAGAATGCAGGCCTCACCGCCTTCCTCCATGACCAGCGTGAACAGTACCTCTTACTCACCAATATCTTTGTGCAAAATTTTCATTTCCATGCTAGGAGATCACCACCTTCGGTGGAATTTTATTTATATGATGAGCATAAGGAGATGTCACTTTATGATTTTTGCCGGCTATGTTTGATACCCTTTGAGGGTAGCATAGAGGAACCACATTGTAATGATGTGGAGGGATTTATTGATATGATTGCTATAGGGGAAACGAGGAAAGTTTCCGATGCGAGAATCACTAGCATAAATTTTCCTGTTCTACGTTACTTCACAATATTTGCTAGTAGATGCTTAATTGGTCGCGGGAACTGTGTTAACCTTAGTGCCCCTGATATTTTTATTTTGTGCCATGCCTTGTTTCAGGATACTACTTTCAGTTTAGGCGCTATTGTTGCTAAACGGTTAAATCTGAACCGTACTATGGGCCCAGTCCTTGGAGTCGTCTTTGCCTCGCGCCTTGCTGCACAATTTAACATACCTATTAGGCATTATGAGAAAGAGGAAAAGTTGCTGCCTCCTATTGCTCTAGGTTATAAGAGTATGGTAGCACATGTGTTTATTGTTAAGGATAAGAATAAGACACTCAAATATAAATTGGTATTTAACAAAAAATATTGTGACTTTATTACCATGCCTGCGCCCTCTTTGTTCAACATATTTTCAGGCATATACCTTGTTCGCCGGAGGCCATTCATTCCTACCGGAGCCATATGTCAGCTGCAGAGCCGGAGCCACCATCTGACCCTCACCATCAGTCCATTTATCAGTGGAATCTGGAGGAGATCGCTAGCCAGTGGCAATCTGAGGATCCTTCTCAGTATGACCCCAACTACGATTTTGATCCATTGGCACACACCAACTTAGGCCAAAAGCCTAAGCTTGGGAGAGTACGTATTTCTCACCGACATTACATTCATGTTCACACACTCATGCTAGTTGTCGATGCTCATACTGAAGGAAATATGCCCTAGAGGCAATAATAAAGCTATTATTTATTTCCTTATTTCATGATAAATGTTTATTATTCATGCTAGAATTGTATTAACCGGAAAGATAATACATGTGTGAATACATAGACAAACATAGTGTCACTAGTATGCCTCTACTTGACTAGCTCATTGATCAAAGATGGTTAAGTTTACTAGCCATAGACATGAGTTGTTATTTTATCAACGGGATCACATCATTAGGAGAATGATGTGATTGACTTGACCCATTTCTTTAGCTTAGCACTTGATCGTTTTAGTTTACTGCTATTGCATTCTTCATGACTTATACATGTTCCTATGACTATGAGATTATGCAACTCCCGAATACCGGAGGAACACTTTGTGTGCTACCAAATGTCACAACATAACTCGGTGATTATAAAGGTGCTCTACAGGTGTCTCCGATGGTGTTCGTGGAGTTGGCATAGATCAAGAATAGGATTTGTCACTCCGATTGTTGGAGAGGTATCTCCGGGCCCTCTCGGTAATGCACATCACTATAAGCCTTGCAAGCAATGTGACTAATGAGTTAGTTGTGGGATGTTACATTACGGAATGAGTAAAGAGAGTTGCCAGTAACGAGATTGAACTAGGTATTGAAATACCGACGATCGAATCTCGGGCAAGTAGCATACCGATGACAAAGGGAACAACGTATGTTGTTATGCGGTTTGACCGATAAAGATCTTCGTAGAATATGTAGGAACCAATATGAGCATCCAGGTTCCACTATTGGTTATTGACCGAAGACGTGTCTCGGTCATGTCTACATAGTTCTCGAACCCGTAGGGTCCGCACGCTTAAAGTTCTGTGACGATCCATATTATGATTTTTTGTGTTTTTATGTATTTAAGGTAGTTCGAAGTCCCGGATATGATCAAGGACATGATGAGGAGTCTCAAAATGATCGAGACGTAAAGATCGATATATTGGATGACTATGTTCGGATACCGGAAAGGTTCCGGCAGGTTTCAGACATTTACCGGAGTACCGGGGGTTACTAAAACCCCCCGGGGAGTATGTTGGGCCTAATGGGCCTTAGTGGGAGAAGAGGAGGGGAGGCCAAGGGCAGCCACGCACCCCTCCCCCTCTAGTCCGAATTGGACAAGGAGGGGGTCAGCGCCCCCCTTTGCTTCTCTCTTCTCTCCCTTCCTTCTCCTCTCCTACTCCAACTAGGAAAAGAGGGAGTCCTACTCCCGATGGGAGTAGGACTCCCCCCTTGGCGCGCCCTCCTCCTTTGCCGGCCGCCTCCCCCCTAGCTCCTTTATATACGAGGGTAGGGGGGCACCACATAGACACAACAATTGATTTGTTGATCTCTTAGCCGTGTGCGGTGCCCCTTTCCACCATAATCCACCTCAGTTATATCGTAGCGGTGCTTAGGCGAAGCCCTGCGACGGTAGCATCATCAACATCGTCACCACACCGTCGTGCTGACGAAATTCTTCCACGAGCTCTACTGGATCGTGAGTTCATGGGACGTCACCGAGCTGAACGTGTGCTGAACGCGGAGGTGCCGTACGTTTGCTGCCGAGGATCGGTCGATCGTGAAGATGTACGACTACATCAACCGCGTTGTTGTAATGCTTCCGCTTAACAGTCTACGAGGGTACATGGACGACACTCTCCCCTCTCATTGCTATGCATCACCATGATCTTGCGTGTGCGTAGGAATTTTTTTGAAATTAGTACGTTCCCCAACACATACTTTTTCATTGTATCATCCATGCTAGGTTATTTTCATTTTCTCGCTTTCTTCTTGTGTGTTTGAAAAACCTTAAGAAAAACCAAAAAAATAGTTGTAGCTTTTAGTTAGTTTACTTTTCATCCCTGTAGTAGTAGTAGTAATTAAAAAGAAAACCCAAAAAGATTTCCTGTTCTTCTTTTGCTTGTTGGGAGCTTTCCCGTGTAAATAGTTTTATTTCTTTTCTTTGGGGGACGAGAGGAGAATACTATAATGAAAATGTTGAGTGGCTCTCTTATGCATTATTGTTGATCTAACAAAGAGACCATATTACCCTGTTCTCCTGTATATTGAATGCTTGCAGATTCCAGCTTAGTCCAATGCACGTGCACTATTATTATTATCCACACTATTCGGCCGTGCAAGTGAAAGTCAACAATGACGATATATGATGAACTGATTGAGATGAGAAAAGCTAGTATGAACTCGACCTCTCTTGTTTTTGTAAATATGATTAGTCTGTCATTCCTGATTCAGCCTATTATGAATGAAACATGTTTGCAATGACAATTAGAGATTATAGTTGCTGATGCCATGCTTAATTAGCTAGGAGTTTATAATGGTTTACCTTGCGTGCCAACATGCTATTACATTGGTTGTGATGTGGTATGATGGGGTGGAATCCTCCTTTGAACGATTTGAGTGGCTTGACTTGGCACATGTTCACGCATGTAGTTGAAACAAAATCAACATAGCCTCTACGATATTTATGTTCATGGTGAATTATATCCTACTCATGCGTGCATTCGGTGTTGATTAATTTTAATGCATGTTCATGACTGTTGTCGCTCTCTAGCTGGTCGCTTCCCAGTCTCTTTCTAGCCTTCACTTGTACTAAGCGGGAATACTGCTTGTGCATCCAATTCCATAAACCCCAAAGTTATTCCATATGAGTCCACAATACCTACATATATACGGTATCTACCTGCTATTCCAAGTAAATTTGTATGTGCCAAACTCTAAACCTTCAAATAAACATTCTGTTTTGTAAGCTCGAATAGCTTGATGTCTACTACACAACCTTCTTCTTGTAGACGTTGGGCCTCCAAGTGCAAAGGTTTGTAGGACAGTAGAAAATTTCCCTCAAGTGGATGACCTAAGGGTTATCAATCCGTGGGAGGTGTAGGATGAAGATGGTCTCTCTCAAACAACCCTGCAACCAAATAACAGAGAGTCTGTTGTGTCCCCAAGACACCCAATTAAATGGTAAATTGTATAGGTGCACTAGTTCGGCGAAGAGATGGTGATACAAGTGCAATATGGATGGTAGATATATGTTTTTGTAATCTGAAAATATAAAAACAGCAAGGTAACTAATGATAAAAGTGAGCACAAACGGTATTGCAATGCTAGGAAACAAGGCCTAGGGTTCATATTTTCACTAGTGCAAGTTCTCTCAACAATAATAACATAATTGGATCACATAACTATCCCTCAACATGCAACAAAGAGACACTCCAAAGTCACTAATAGCGGAGAACAAACGAAGAGATTATGGTAGGGTACGAAACCACCTCAAAGTTATTCTTTCTGATCGATCTATTCAAGAGTCCGTAGTAAAATAACATGAAGCTATTCTTTCTGTTCAATCTATCCTAGAGTTCGTACTAGAATAACACCTTAAGACACAAATCAATCGAAACCCAAATGTCACCTAGGTACTCCAATGTCACCTCAAGTATCCGCGGGTTAGATTATACGATATGCATCACACAATCTTAGATTCATCTATTCAAACAAACACAAAGTACTTCAAAGAGTGCCCCAAAGATTCTACCGGAGAGTCAAGAAGAAAATGTGTGCCAACCCCTATGCATAGGTTCATCGGCGGAACCCGCAAGTTGATCACCAAAACATACATCAAGTGAATAAATAGAATAACCCATTGTCACCACGGTTATCCCATGCAAGACATACATCAAGTGTTCTCAAATCCTTAAAGACTCAATCCGATAAGATAACTTCAAAGGGAAAACTCAATCCATTACAAGAGAGTAGAGGGGGAGAAACATCATAAGATCCAACTATAATAGCAAAGCTCGCGATACATCAAGATCGTACCACCTCAAGAACACGAGAGAGAGAGAGAGAGAGAGAGATCAAACACATAGCTACTGGTACATACCGTCAGCCCCGAGGGAGAACTACTCCCTCCTCGTCATGGAGAGAAACGGGATGATGAAGATGGCCACCAGAGAGGGATTCCCCCTCCGGAAGGGTGCCAGAACGGGTCTAGACTGGTTTCGGTGGCTACGGAGGATTCTTGCGGTGGAACTCCCGATCTATTGTGCTCCCCGAAGTTTTTAGGGTATATGGGTACATACGGGAGGAAGAAGTACGTTGGTGGACCTCCGGGATGTCCACGAGGCAGGGGGCACGCCCAGGGGGGTGGGCACGCCCCCCACCCTCGTGGGCAGCCCGGGACTCTCCTGGTCCATCTCTGATACTCTGTGGGCTTCTTCTGGTCCAAAAATAAGTTCTATGAAGTTTCAGCTCAATTGGACTCCGTTTGATTTTCCTTTTCTGCGATACTCTAAAACAAGGAAAAAACAGAAACTGGCACTGGGCTCTAGGTTAATAGGTTAGTCCCAAAAATCATATAAAATAGCATATAAATGCATATTAAACATCCAAGGTTAATAATATAATAGCATGGAACAATCAAAAATTATAGATACGTTGGAGATGTATCAGCATCCCCAAGCTTAATTCCTGCTCGTCCTCGAGTAGGTAAATGATAAAAACAGAATTTTTGATGTGGAATGCTACCTAACATATTTATCCATGTAGTTCTCTTTATTGTGGCAAGAATATTCAGATCCATAAGATTCAAGACAAAAGTTTAATATTGACATAAAAATAATAATACTTCAAGCATACTAACGAAGTAATCATGTCTTCTCAAAATAACATGGCCAAAGAAAGCTATCCCTACAAAATCATATAGTCTGGCTATGCTCTATCTTCACCACACAAAATATTTAAATCATGCACAACCCCGATGACAAGCCAAGCAATTGTTTCATACCTTTGATGTTCTCAAACTTTTTCTATCTTCAGGCAATACATGAGCGTGAGCCATGGACATAACACTATAGGTGGAATAGAATGGTGGTTGTGGAGAAGACAAAAAGGAGAAGATAGTCTCACATCAACTAGGCATTTTAACGGGCTATGGAGATGCCCATCAATAGATATCAATGTGAGTGAGTAGGGATTGCCATGCAGCAGATGCACTAGAGCTATAAATGTATGAAAGCTCAAAAAAAGGAACTACTGGGTGTGCGTCCAACTCGCTTTCTCACGAAGACCTAGGGCATTTTGAGGAAGTCCATCATTGGAATATACAAGCCAAGTTCTATAATGAAAGATTCCCATTAGTATATGAAAGTCACAACATAGGAGACTCTTTATCATGAAGATCATGGTGCTACTTTGAAGCACAAGTGTGGTGAAAGGATAGTAGCATTGCCCCTTCTCTCTTTTTCTCTCATTTATTTTTTTATTTGGGACTTCTCTCTTTTTCATGGCCTCTTTTCTCTTTTTTTATTTGGGCTTCTTTGGCCTCTTTTATTTATTTATTTTCGTCCGGAGTCTCATCCCGACTTGTGGGGAATCATAGTCTCCATCATCCTTTCCTCACTGGGACAATGCTCTAATAATGATGATCATCACACTTTTATTTACTTCCAACTCAAGAATTACAACTTGATTCTTAGAACAAAATATGACTCTATATGAATGCCTCCGGCGGTGTACCGGGATGTGCAATGACTCATGAGTGACATGTATGAAATAATTATGAATGGTGGCTTTGCCACAAATACGATGTCAACTACATGATCATGCAAAGCAATATGACAATGATGAAGCGTGTCATAATAACAGAACGGTGGAAAGTTGCATGGCAATATATCTCGGAATGGCTATGGAAATGCCATAATAGGTAGGTATGGTGGCTGTTTTGAGGAAGGTATATGGTGGGTTTATGGTACCGGCGAAAGTTGCGCGGTACTAGAGAGGCTAGCAATGGTGGAAGGGTGAGAGTGCGTATGATCCATGGACTCAACATTAGTCATAAAGAACTCACATACTTATTGCAAAAATCTATTAGTTATCGAAAAGAGTACTACGCGCATGCTCCTAGGGGGATAGATTGGTAGGAAAAGACCATTGCTCGTCCCCGACCGCCACTCATAAGGAAGACAATCAATAAATAAATCATGCTCTGACTTCATCACATAACGGTTCACCATACGTGCATGCTACGGGAATCACAAACTTTAACACAAGTTTTTCTCAAATTCACAACCACTCAACTAGCATGATTCTAATATCACCATCTCCATATCTCAAAACAATTATCAAGTATCAAACTTCTCTTAGTATTCAATGCACTTTATATGAAAGGTTTTATTATATCCCTCTTGGATGCCCATTATATTAGGACTAAATTCATAACCAAAGTAAATTACCATGCTGTTTAGGACTCTCAAAATAATATAATAGAAGCATGAGAGTTCATCTATTTCTATAAAATAAAACCACCACCGTGCTCTAAAAAGATATAAGTGAAGCACTAGAGCAAATAACAAACTACTCCAAAAGATACAAGTGAAGCTCAATGAGTATTCGAATAATTATGCAACTATGTGAATACTCTCTAACATTTAAGAATTGCAGATCTTGCTATTTTATTCAAACAGCAAGCAAAACTAAATAAAATAAAATAACGCTCCAAGCAAAACACATATCATGTGGCGCATAAAAATATAACTCCAAGTAAAGTTACCGATGAATGAAGACGAAAGAGGGGATGCCTTCCGGGGCATCCCCAAGCTTAGGATCTTGGTTGTCCTTGAATATTACCTTGGCGTGCCTTGGGAATCCCCAAGCTTAGGCTCTTGCCACTCCTTATTCCAAAGTCCATCGAATCTTTATCCAAAACTTGAAAACTTCACAACACAAAACTTAACAGAAAACTCGTGAGCTCCGTTAGTATAAGAAAATAAATCACCACTTTTGGTACTGTTGTGAACTCATTCTAAATTCATATTTGTGTAATATCTACTGTATTCCAACTTCTCTATGGTTAATACCCTCCGATACTACTCATAGATTCATCAAAATAAGCAAACAACACATAGAAAACAAAATCTGTCAAAAACAGAACAGTCTGTAGTAATCTGGATCAAACGTATACTTCTGGAACTCATAAAATTATATAATAAATTTCTGTACGTGAGGAATTTATCTATTAATCATATGCAAAAAGAATTAACTAAATATCACTCTCCAAAAAAATGGCAGCAATTATGGTGAGCGCTAAAGTTTCTGTTTTTTACAGCATGATCGCAAAGACTTTCCCCAAGTCTTCCCAAAGGTTCTACTTGGCACAAACACTAATTAAAAGCATACAAACTCAATCATAACAGAGGCTCGATGAATTATTTATTACTAAACAGGAACAAAAAGCAAGGAACAAAAATAAACTTGGGTTGCCTCCCAACAAGCGCTATCGTTTAACGTCCCTAGCTAGGCGTGATGATTTCAACGATGCTCACATAAAAGATAAGAATTGTAACATAAAGAGAGCATCATGAAGAATATGACTAGCACATTTAAGTCTAACCCACTTCCTATGCATAGGGATTTTGTGATCAAACAACTTGTGGGAACAAGAATCAACTTGCATAAGAAAGCAGAACAAGCATAACTTCAAGATTTTAAGCACACAGAGAGGAAACTTGATATTATTGCAATTCCTACAAGCATATGTTCCTCCCTCATAATAATTTTCAGTAGCATCATGAATAAATTAAACAATATAAGCAGCACCTAAAGCATTCTTTTCATGATCTACAAGCATAGAAAATTTACTACTCTGCACATAAGCAAGATTCTTCTCCTTCGGAATAGCGGGAGTAAACTCAACAAAATAATTATCATGTGAGGCATAATACAATTGAAAACTAAAATAATGATGACAAGTTTCATGGATATCATTATTCTTTATAGCATACAAGTCATCACAATAATCATCATAGATAGCAACTTTGTTCTCATAATCAATTGGAACCTCTTCCGAAATAGTGGATTCATCACAAAATAAAGTCATGACCTCTCCAATTCCACTTTCAAAAATATAATCATCATAAATAGGAGGCATGCTTTCATCATAATAAATTTTCTCATCAAAGCTTGGAGGACAAAAAATATCATCTTCATCAAACATAGCTTCCCCAAGCTTGTTGCTTTGCATATCATTAGCATCATGGATATTCAAGGAATTCATACTAACAACATTGCAATCATGCTCATCATATAAAGATTTAGTGCCAAACATTTTAATGCATTCTTCTTCTAACACTTTGGCACAATTACCGGAATCCTTATTCTCACGGAAGACATTAAAAAGATGAAGCGTATGAGGCAAACTCAATTCCATATTTTTTTTGTAGTTTTCTTTTATAAACTAAACTAGTGCTAAAACAAGAAACAAAAATATTCGATTGCAAGATCTAACGATATACCATCAAGCGCTAACCTCCCCGGCAACGGCGCTAGAAAAGAGCTTGATGTCTACTACACAACCTTCTTCTTGTAGACGTTGTTGGGCCTCCAAGTGCAGAGGTTTGTAGGACAGTAGCAAATTTCCCTCAAGTGGATGACCTAAGGTTTATCAATCCATGGGAGGCATAGGATGAAGATGGTCTCTCTCAAACAACCCTACAACCAAATAATAGAGAGTCTCTTGTGTCCCCAACACACCCAATACAATGGTAAATTGTATAGGTGCACTAGTTCGACGAAGAGATGGTGATACAAGTGCAATATGGATGGTAGATATAAGTTTTTGTAATCTGAAATGTAAAAACAGTAAGGTAACTAATGATAAAAGTGAGCACAAACAGTATTACAATGCTAGGAAATAAGGCCTAGGGCTCATACTTTCACTAGTGCAAGTTCTCTCAACAATAATAACATAATTGGATCACATAACTATCTCTCAACATGCAACAAAGAGTCACTCCAAAGTCACTAATAGCGAATAACAAACCAAGAGATTATGGTAGGGTACGAAACCACCTCCAAGTTATTCTTTCTGATCGATCTATTCAAGAATCCATAGTAAAATAACATGAAGCTATTCTTTCCATTCAATCTATCCTAGAGTTCGTACTAGAATAACACCTTAAGACACAAATCAATCAAAACCCTAATGTCACCTAGATACTCCAATGTCACCTCAAGTATCCGCGGGTATGATTATACGATATGCATCACACAATCTCAGATTCATCTATTCAAACCAACAAAAAATACTTCAAAGAGTGCCCCAAAGATTCTACCAGAGAGTCAAGATGAAAACGTGTGCCAACCCCTATGGATAGGTTCATGGGCGGAACCCGCAAGTTGATCACCAAAACATACATCAAGTGAATCAATAGAATAACCCATTGTCACCACAGTTATCCCACGCAAGGCATACATCAAGTGTTCTCAAATCCTTAAAGACTCAATCCGACAAGATAACTTCGAAGGGAAAATTCAATCCATTACAAGAGAGTAGAGGGGGAGAAACATCATGAGATCCAACTATAATAGCAAAGCTCGCGATACATCAAGATCATACCACCTCAAGAACACGAGAGAGAGAGGGATCAAATAGATAGCTATTGGTACATACCCTCAGCCCCGAGGGAGAACTACTCCCTCCTTATCATCGAGAGCACCAGGACGATGAAGATGGCCACTGGAGAGGGATTCCCCCTCCGGCAGGGTGCCGGAACGGGTCTATATTGGTTTTCGGTGGCTACAGAGGCTTCTGGGGTAGAACTGCCAATCTATTGTGCTCCCCGAAGTTTTTAGGGTATATGGGTATATATGGGAGGAAGAATTACGTCGGTGGACCTCCGGGCTGTCCACGAGGCAGGGGGCGCGCCCAGGGGGGTGGGTGCGCCCCCCACCCTCGTGGGCAGTCCGGGACTCTCCTAGTCCTTCTCTGATACTCCGTGGGCTTCTTCTGGTCCAAAAATAAGTTTCGTGAAGTTTCAGGTCAATTGGACTCCTTTGATTTTCCTTTTCTGCGATACTCTAAAACAAGGAAAAAACAGAAACTAGCACTGGGCTCTAGGTTAATAAGTTAGTCCCAAAATCATATAAAATAGCATATAAATGCATATAAAACATCCAAGATTGATAATATAATAGAATGGAATAATCACTAATTTTAGATACATTGGAGAAATATCATAGTTGATGTATCAACTAGGGCTGTCTGTATCTTCCATGCTAGGCGGGTTTTTCTCAAGAGGAGTGGACTCCGCTCCTCATTCACGAGAAAATGGCTGGTCACCGGGATGCCCAGTCTCATGCTCAAATCAAATCAAAATAATTGCAAACAAAACTCCCCCAGGATTGTTGTTAGTTGGTGGCACCCGTTGTTTTGGGCAAGCCATGGATTGATGCTTGTTGGTGGTGGGGGAGTATAAACTTTACCATTATGCTTGGGAACAGCCTATAATGTGTGTAGCATGGAAGATATCGAGATCTCTCGATTGTTATGTTGGCAATGAAAGTATACCGCTCAAAATATTATTCATCTCTATTTCAAAATCGAGCTCTGGCACCTCTACAAATCCCTGCTTCCCTCTGCGAAGGGCCTATCTATTTACTTTTATGTTGAGTCATCATCCTCTTATTAAAAAGCACGAGTTGGAGAGCACCGCTGTCATTTGCATGTATTACTATTAGTTTACATTGAGTATGACTTGACTGGATCTCTTTTTCCATGAATTATAATGTCTAGTCAGTCCTTGATCTTTAAAGGTGCTCTGCATTTATGTTTTGCGGTCTCAGAAAGGGCTAGTGAGATACCATCTTGTTATATCCTATTATGATTGTTTTGAGAAAGTGTTGTCATCTGAGATTTATTATTATTGCTCGCTAGTTGATTATGTCATTGATATGACTAAACATGAGACCTAAACGTTATTGTGAATATGGTTAGTTCATAATCTTTGCTCAAAACTTGAATGCTGGCTTTACATATTTGCAACAACAATAGCAAACAGAGTTTGTAGAACTTTTTCTTTATCACTTTCAGTTTATCAACTGAATTGCTTGAGGACAAGCAAAGGTTTAAGCTTGGGGGAGTTGATACATCTCCGTCGTATCTACTTTTCCAAACACTTTTCTGTTGTTTTGGACTCTAACTTGCATGATTTGAATGGAACTAACCCGGACTGATGCTATTTTCAGCAGAATTGCCATGGTGTTATTTTTGTGCAGAAATAAAATTTCTCGGAATGACCTGAAAATCAACGGAGATTATTTTTGGAATATATAAATTTTTTTGGAAGAACAATCCACGTCAGGGGCCCCACACCCTATCCACGAGGGTGGGGGGCGCGCCTACCCCCTGGGCACGCCCCCTGCCTCGTGGGCCCCCTGATGCTCCACCGACGTCCACCTTCACTCCATATGTTCACTTTTGGGAAGAAAAAATAATAAGAGAGAAGGATTCATCGCGTTTTATGATACAGATGTCACATCCCTAGTTCTGGTATGATCTAGGCTTGCTTTGTGCATCATGTTTAAGTTTCAAATGAAATTGAAATGGGGAATGTTTCAAACCCTAGCACCAAAGCAAATTCAACTAGATTCAGATTAAAAATGGAATTTTAATGAACCCAAAATGCTCTTCAAAAATGTTGATGGTCTTTGGAAAATGTTGGAAACAACAACCAGAGGTGATGCACATTTTTGCTAAACATTTTGGATTTTTGAATGAACCCATATGTATTTGAATTCGATCTGTTTAAATAATATAAATATTTTAAAGGCTCCAAAAATGATGGAAATTGGTGAGGGCCTCTGGTATATTATAACTAGTGGTCACAAGGAATCTCAACTTTTTTAGAATTGTGCTAGTATTTATTCTAAGTCAAACACAAATGTCAGAAATAGAAAAGAAAACAAAAATATGGGAAAACTTACATGTGCTCACCTGAGGCCTGGCACTGTGCGGCCCAGCTGGCCGGCCCAGCCAGCTGGCCCTGCCAGTCGTCCCTCTCCTCTCGCCAGCAGGACAGGGGCGTGTGCTCGCCGTGTGTGCGCACACGCTTGGCCAGCTCCTGCTTCCCGCTGCTGCTGGAGGCTGCTACGAGTGCCACGCGACCCCCCCCAGGCCTCTCTCACTCTCTCTTGTTCTCGCTCCTCCCATGGATCCCTCTCTCTCGACCCGCCCGAGCGGAGCTCGTCGCCGCCGCTCACTACCCATGCAGCGACCGCCTTCCCCTCGCACTCTCTTCGTGTCCGGGTGCTCCGCCTCGTCCCCTGCATCGTCCTCGACGAGCCAAGCGACCAGGGACACGCTGCATCGCCGCCACCATCGTCGTCTTCACCTCCGGCCGCCCGAGATCGCCTTCGCCGCACCGCCCGCTCTGGACTGCCCCATGCTCACCGTCCACTCCACGGAAATCGCCATGAGCTGCTGACCCTCTCCCCATTCTCCGTTTTCCTTCCCGTGCACCATGGCGACCGCACCTTGCTTGCCTGCACCTGCCGCCGCTTGATCTCGTCGCCGACATAGCTCCGGTGACCATTTGGTCATGCACTGGTGCCTAACGCACTCACCGCACCCCGTAGCGCCTCGCTATTGCATCCGCTCGCCCGCTAGCACGCCGCAGCAACAAAACCACCGACGCCCGAGCTCCGGCGTCTGCCCGTCTCATCACCGGCGCCACTCCGGCCACTCCCCGGCCGCGCCACCACCATGGTTGGATGCGGACGAGCGTCCGCATCCTGTAGCTGTGCTTCGCGCGCCAAACGACGCTCTGTAGGCGAATCCCGCAGCGCACCACCGCGTCTGGACTCGCCGGTCAGCCCCGTTTGACTCGCTGACGTCATACCACTGTCATGTTGACGCAATTATTCATTTTCTGGTATTAAAATAATTTAGAAAAATCCAGAAAATGATATAAACTTCTAAAATTCATAGGAATTCAACCATAGCTCAGAATGAAATAATTTATATATGAAAAATGATCAGAAAAATGCAAGGAATCCATTTATGCCAGTTCCATGCATGAAAAACCAACTTATAAATGCTGTATAAGTGAAAACATAATATGGGCATTTTAAATGCTTCATTTTGAATTTGTATTTGAATCTTTGATTCAAATGGGCTTCAACCAACTTGGTAGCATCTTGCATTAGACCAAACACTAGCATTTGCACATGTCATGTTCATGCATCATATTGTTGCATTTGTTTGTGTATTGATCGCCGACATCGTTTCTTCTCGATAGGTTCCACTCCGGAAGGTGTTCCCAAGTACCTGTCAGAGGAGCAGTGCCCCTTCGTTGATCTATCAGGCAAGCAATCCCCCTTGAGCATTTCAATAGAATCCCACTCTCTCGCTCCTGCTCCTTATACTGCATTAGGACAACAACGATTCAACTGCTACTTTTTGCTGCGGTAGTTGAACCCATTCCTCTGCATGACATGTCATTGCCACAGTAAATAGTTGAAACCCACTAGCATGAGTAGGATTTGCTTGAGCCTTGATGTGCCTACTCAACCATGCTTGTTTTCTTTATGCTAGCTATGCTTAGATTTGTGTCAGGTCTGATTCATCGGGAATGAATCGGAGTGGTGAACATGTCCTACCGATAAAGGCTAAGTGTGTGAACATGTTTTGGTAAAGGTAGCGATGAGACGACATGAAGGAGTACATGGTGGGTTGTCTCATTGGAACCGTCCCTAAGTACTGAGTTCTGTGTATGTTATCCAAGTCCATTTACTACCACATGTTGGGTTCCTCTTATCCGGCCCCTCTCGACTTATTAACCTACTTGATCTCTGTCCAGGAGTTGCAACTAGTTTCTGGCGTTTGTAGGTAGTGCTAGTTGTCTACCAGGTGGTGTCTGATGGGACGTGCTTGGGACAGACTAGGCACCATGGCACGGTGTACCAAGTGGCACCCGCATGGTGGGCTTGGGAACCCTGCACACATTGTTTGGGGCCGTACTGGAGACTTCGGCCGGAGATCCTTGCGGGTGGAACTCGAATATGCGATAAACCTGGACGAGAGACTTGTGTGGTTAGCCAGGTCATGGCTGACACCCTCGCCCGGCTTCCGCTTGAAGGTTGTCGAGGTACATGACGTGTATAGGGCGATAAGTGGCGAGAGCGTGTGTGAAGAAGTACACCCCTGCAGGGTTAAAAAAATATCTATTCAAATAGCCGTTTTCCTCGGATATGGAAACTTGGAGGACTTATGTAGTACATAGACAACTTGAAGTGGATACTCTAAAATATGCAAGATAAGAGTGAGTGCTATGGATGGCCTTCTTGTAGGGAGACGCGAACGGATCCATAGTGGAGTTTTGGTATGGTGAATTTGTGGACTCATGTGAATCTTCTCACCTCAAAGAAGTTTCTGATACTCGTAGTATAGGTTAGCCACTTAGTCAAAGCTGGCTTTTTGCTGTTAACGCTCCACCACCCCCTTTGTTGATAATGTTGCATATGTAGATAGTTCTGATGTAAGACTTGCTCAGTACCTTCATACTCACATTTGCTTATTTATGTTTTGCAGTTGGTTACACTAGTGACTTCGACGAGTAGCATGTATCCCAGCTACGATCTTGTACCCTTGGAACAGTCTTGTAGATAGTCAGGCTCCTCAGCCTTTTTCTTTTGTAGTTGTCTGTACTCAGACATGTAATGCTTCGTTGCTTGTATGCTCTGAATGATGGGTCATGAGACCCCTGTTTGAATTGAATGCTATGTGGCTCTTCTGGGCCTTTATCCATATGGGTTTCAGTTATGATGTGATGCCATGTTGTACAACACATACTTGCACGTTATGCGTACATATGACGTGTATTGTTATGTGTGGGATCCGACAATCTAGTTGTTTATCCTTGGTAGCCTTTCTTATGGGGAAATGTAGTCTAGTGCTTCCACTGAGCCTTCGTAGTCCGCTACAGCCCGGTTTACCAGAGTCCTGCTAGCCCATCACTACTGCTCTGGAACACTTAGACTGGCCGGCATGTGATTCACTTCGTTCCTGTGTCTGTCCCTTCGGAAAAATGTCACGCGGAGACAACTGGAGTCCTGTTAGGCTGCTACAGCCCAGGTTCCCGGAGTCCTGTTAGCCTAGTTGCTACAACCCGGATTTATACGCTGTTGACCGACATGCTCGAGGTTGATTCATGTATGCATGTCCCTGTAAGTTAGTGTCACTTTGGGTTCATGACTACTCATGTCGGCCCGGGTTCTCTGTCATATTGATGCTAGCGACACTATCATATACGTGAGCCAAAAGGCACAAATGGTCCCGGGCCAGGTAAGGTGGCAGCCGTGGGGATACCATGCATGAGGCCGCAAAGTGATATGATGTGTTACATGCTAGATCAGTGTGACCTAGGATTGGGGTCCCGACAGCGTTGGTATCAGAGCTTGACTGACTATAGGATTACCAAGCCAAACTGGTCGAAGTTGAGTCTAGAAATGCTTTAGTTATATAAGGGAATTGATTGTGGAAGGGAACATAAGGCTCTTTTTACTCCTTTACCTCATGTCATTCTTTCTGAGTCAGCCTCTTCTTTTCTACGAGGGTTAAGGACTAGGCTTCTCCTCTATCTCTCAGGATGACGTGTTACTAAACCGTAAAGTCTTAGGATTGTTGGGTTTGTGTCTCCATACTATTCTACTACTTCTGTGTGTCATCAGTTTGACCCATAACCTTGATATTATGATGCTGAGTGATTATGCTATTCCTTTGATGAATGTCTCAAAATCCTTTTTGAGCATTTACACCCGTTATGCTGCGGAAATTGTCCTATGATTTCAAGAGTTTCCAATGCTTTTGCATTACATTCCGCATCCTTATGTCGATGCTAATTCCATCCTTGTTTCCTTTGTTTCTATGCCAAGATGTCATCTGCTAACCGAGGTTCAGTTGCTCATAGCAAGAACCACGGAGATGGTAGGGAGGAGGATCCTACTGACCAACCTTTGATGCCAGAGCTCTTGTTAGCATCCGATGAAGAAAATATGCCCTAGAGGCAATAATAAAGTTATTATTTATTTCCTTATATCATGATAAATGTTTATTATTCATGCTAGAATTGCATTAACCGGAAACATAATACATGTGTGAATACATAGACAAACAGAGTGTCACTAGTATGCCTCTACTTGACTAGCTCGTTAATCAAAGATGGTTATGTTTCCTAACCATGGACAAAGAGTTTTTATTTGATTAATGGGATCACATCATTAGTTGAATGATCTGATTGACATGACCCATTCCATTAGCTTAGCGCCCGATCGTTTAGTATGTTGCTATTGCTTTCTTCATGACTTATACATGTTCCTATAACTATGAGATTATGCAACTCCCGTTTGCCGGAGGAACACTTTGTGTGCTACCAAACGTCACAACGTAACTGGGTGATTATAAAGGAGCTCTACAGGTGTCTCCAACGGTACATGTTGGGTTGGCGTATTTCGAGATTAGGATTTGTCACTCCGATTGTCAGAGAGGTATCTCTGGGCCCTCTCGGTAATGCATATCACTTAAGCCTTGCAAGCATTGCAACTAATGAGTTAGTTGCGGGATGATGTATTACAGAACGAGTAAAGAGACTTGCCGGTAACGAGATTGAACTAGGTATTGGTATACCGACGATCGAATCTCGGGCAAGTAACATACCGATGACAAAGGGAACAACGTATGTTGTTATGCGGTCTGACCGATAAAGATCTTCGTAGAATATGTAGGAGCCAATATGGGCATCCAGGTCCCGCTATTGGTTATTGACCGGAGACATGTCTCGGTCATGTCTACATTGTTCTTGAACCCGTAGGGTCCGCACGCTTAAGGTTACGATGACAGTTATATTATGAGTTTTTGCATTTTGATGTACCGAAGTTTGTTCGGAGTCCCGGATGTGATCACGGACATGACGAGGAGTCTCGAAATGGTCGAGACATAAAGATTGATATATTGGAGGCCTATGTTTGGATATCGGAAGTGTTCCGGGTGAAATCGGGATTTTACCGGAGTACCGGGAGGTTACCGGAACCCCCCGGGAGCTATATGGGCCATAGTGGGCCTTAGTGGAAAAGAGAAGAGGCAGCCCAACATGGGCCGCGCGCCCCTCCCCTCCCTTGGTCCGAATAGGACAAGGAGAGGGGGCCGGCCTCTCTCTCTCTTTTCCCCCCTCCGCAAATCCTATTCCAACTAGAATCGGGGGGGGGGGGGAATCCTACTCCCAGAGGGAGTAGGACTCTCCTGGCGCACCTCTCCTAGGCCGGCCACACCCCCCCTTTAGTCCTTTATATACGGAGGCAGGGGCACCCCAGAGAAACACAAGTTGATCTTCGTGATCGTTCCTTAGCCGTCTGTGGTGCCCCCCTCCACCATATTCCACCTCGGTCATATTGTAGCGGTGCTTAGGCGAAGCCCTGCGTCGGTAGAACATCAAGATCGTCACCACGCCGTCGTGCTGACGGAACTCCTCCCCGACGCTTTGCTGGATCGGAGCCCGGGGATCGTCATCGAGCTGAACGTGTGCCAAGAACTCGGAGGTGCCGGAGTAACGGTGCTTGGATCGGTCGGATCGGGAAGACGTACGACTACTTCCTCTATGTTGCGTCAACGCTTCCGCTTCAGTCTACGAGGGTACGTAGACAACACTCTCCCATCTTGTTGCTATGCATCACCATGATCTTGAGTGTGCGTAGGAAAATTTTGAAATTACTACGTTCCCCAACAGTGGCATCCGAGCCTAGGTTTTATGGTTTGATGTTATATGCACGAGTAGAACACAAGTGAGTTGTGGGCGATATAAGTCATACTGCTTACCAGCATGTCATACTTTGGTTCAGCGGTATTGTTGGATGAAGCGGCCCGGACCGACATTACGCGTACGCTTACGCGAGACCGGTTCTCCCGACGTGCTTTGCACAAAGGTGGCTAGCGGGTGACAGTTTCTCCAACTTTAGTTGAACCGAGTGTGGCTACGCCCGGTCCTTGCGAAGGTTAAAACAACACCAACTTGACAAACTATCGATGTGGTTTTGATGCGTAGGTAAGATTGGTTCTTGCTTAAGCCCGTAGCAGCCACGTAAAACTTGCAACAACAAAGTAGAGGACGTCTAACTTGTTTTTGCAGGGCATGTTGTGATGTGATATGGTCAAAACGTGATGAGATATAAGTTGTTGTATGAGATGATCATGTTTTGTTGAAGTTATCGGCAACTGGCAAAAGCCTTATGGTTGTCTCTTTATTGCATAAGATGCAAGCGCCAAATAATTGCTTTACTTTATCGCTATGCGATAGCAATAGTTGCAAGAGCAATAGTTGGCGAGACGACCGTGTGACGACACATTGATATAGATCAAGATGATGGAGATCATGGTGTCATGCCGGTGACGATAGAGATCATGACAGTACTTTGGAGATGGAGATCAAAGGCGCAAGATGATGATGGCCATATCATGTCACATATTTTGATTGCATATGATGTTTATCT
>NC_041386.1:288589341-288619396 GCF_002162155.2 Triticum dicoccoides
ATTTTAAGATGATCTCTCACTAATTATCAAGAAGTGTTCTCCCTGAGTATGCACCGTTGCGAAAGTTCTTCGTGCTGAGACACCACGTGATGATCGGGTGTGATAGGCTCTACGTTCAAATACAACGGGTGCAAAACAGTTGCACACGCGGAATACTCAGGTTATACTTGACGAGCCAAGCATATACAGATATGGCCTCGGAACACGGAGACCGAAAGGTCGAGCGTGAATCATATAGTAGATATGATCAACATAGTGATGTTCACCAATGAAACTACTCCATCTCACGTGATGATCGGACATGGTTTAGTTGATTTGGATCACGTGATCACTTAGAAGATTAGAGGGATGTCTTTCTAAGTGGGAGTTCTTAAGTAATATGATTAATTGAACTTTAAATTTATCATGAACTTAGTCCTGGTAGTATTTTGCAAATTATGTTGTAGATTAATAGCTCGCGTTGTTGCTTCCTTGTGTTTATTTTGATATGTTCCTAGAGAAAATTGTGTTGAAAAATGTTAGTAGCAATGATGCGGATTGGATCCGTGATCTGAGGTTTATCCTCATTGCTGCACAGAAGAATTATGTCCTTGATGCACCGCTAGGTGACAGACCTATTGCAGGAGCAGATGCAGACGTTATGAATGTTTGGCTAGCTCAATATGATGACTACTTGATAGTTTAGTGCACCATGCTTAACGGCTTAGAATCGGGACTTCAAAGACGTTTTGAACGTCATGGACCATATGAGATGTTCCAGGAGTTGAAGTTAATATTTCAAGCAAATACCCGAGTTGAGAAATATGAAGTCTCCAACAAGTTCTATAGCTAAAAGATGGAGGAGAACCGCTCAACTAGTGAGCATGTGCCCAGATTGTCTGAGTACTACAATCGCTTGAATCAAGTGGGAGTTAATCTTCCAGATAAGATAGTGATTGACAGAATTCTCTAGTCACCATCACCAAGTTAGTAGAACTTCGTGATGAACTATGATATGCAAGGGATAACCGAAACGATTCCCAAGCTCTTCGTAATGCGGAAATTGATGAAGGTATAAATCGAGAAAAACATCAAGTGTTGATGGTAGACAAGACCACTAGTTTCAAGAAAAGGGCAGAGAGAAGAAGGGGAACTTCAAAAAGAACAGCAAGCAAGTTGCTGCTCAAGTGAAGAAGCCCAAGTCTGATCCTAAGCCTGAGACTAAGTGCTTCTACTGCAAAGGGGCTGGTCACTGGAAGCGGAACTACCCCAAGTGATTGGCAGATAAGAAGGATGGCAAAGTGAACATAAGTATATCTGATATACATGTTATTGATGTGTACTTTACTAGTGTTTATAGCAACCCCTCAGTATTTGATACTAGTTCAGTTGCTAAGATTAGTAACTTGAAACGGGAGTTGCATAATAAACAGAGACTAGTTAAGGGTGAAGTGACGATGTGTGTTGGAAGTGGTTCCAAGATTGATATGATCATCATCGCACACTCCCTATAAATTCGGGATTAGTGTTGAACCTAAATAAGTGTTATTTGGTGTTTACGTTGAGCATGAATATGATTTGATCATGTTTATTGTAATACGGTTATTCATTTAAGTAAGAGAATAAATTGTTGTTCTGTTTACATGAATAAAACCTTATATGGTTACACACCCAATGAAAATAGTTCGTTGGATCTCGATCGTAGTGATACACATAATCATAATATTGAAACCAAAAGATGAAAAGTTAATAATGATAGTGCAACTTATTTGTAGCACTGCCGTTTAGGTCATATTGGTGTAAAGCGCATGAAGAAACTCCATGCTGATGGGCTTTTGGAATCACTTGATTATGAATCAGTTGATGCTTGCGAACCATGCCTCATGGGCAAGATGACTAAGACTCTGTTCTTCGGAACAATGGAGCGAGCAATAGATTTGTTGGAAATCATGCATACTGATGTATGTGGTCCGATGAATATTGAGGCTCGCGATAGGTATCATTATTTTCTGATCTTCACAGATGGTTTGAGCAGATATGAGTATATCTACTTGATGAAACAAAGGTCTGAAACATTTGAAAAGTTCAAAGAATTTCAGAGTCAAGTGGAGAATCATCGTAACAAAAATGAAAGTTTCTACGATATGATCGCAGAAGTAAAATATTTGAGTTACGAGTTTGGTCTTCAATTAAAACAATGTGGAATAGTTTCACAAACTCATGCCACCTGGAACACCACAGCATAATGGTGTGTCCGAATGTCATAACCGTACTTTATTAGATATGGTGCGATCTATGATGTCTCTTACCGATCTACCACTATCGTTTTGGGGTTATGCATTAGAGACAGCTGCATTCACGTTAAATAGAGCACCATCTAAGTCCGTTGAGATGACACAATCTGAACTGTGGTTTGGCAAGAAACCAAAGTTGTCGTTTCTTAAAGTTTGGGGTTGTGATGCTTATATGAAAAAGTTTCATCCTAATAAGCTCAAACCCAAATCGGAGAAATATGTCTTCATAGGATACCCAAAGGAGACTGTTGGGCACACCTTCTATCACAAATCCGAAGGCAAGACTTTTGTTGCTAAATTCGGAGTTTTTCTAGAGAAGGAGTTTCTCTCGAAAGAAGTGAGTGGGAGGAAAGTAGAACTTGATGAGGTAACTGTACCTGCTCCCTTATTGGAAAGTAGTTCATCACAGAAATCTGTTCCTGTGACTACTACACCAATTAGTGAGGAAGCTAATGATGATGATCATGTAACTTTAGATCAAGTTACTATCGAATCTCGTAGGTAAACTAGAGTGAGATCCGCACCAGAGTGGTACGGTAATCCTATTCTGGAGGTCATGTTACTTGACCATGACGAACTTGCGAACTATGAGGAAGCGATGATGAGCCCAGATTCCGCAAAATGGTTTGAGGCCATGAAATCTGAGATATGATCCATGTATGAGACAAAGTATGGACTTTGATGGATTTGCCCGATGATCGGCAAGCCATAGAAAATAAATGGATCTTCAAGAGGAAGACGGACGCTGATAGTAGTGTTACTATCTACAAAGCTAGAATTGTCGCAAAAGGTTTTCGACAAGTTCAAGGTGTTGACTACGATGAGATTTTCTCACTCGTATCTATGCTTAAGTCTGTCCGAATCATGTTAGCAATTGCCGCATTTTATGAAATCTGGCAAATGGATAAACAAAACTGCAAAGAGTTGTATACGATGCAACTAGAAGGTTTTGTCGATCCTAAAGGTGTTAACTAAATATGCAAGCTCCAGCGATCCATCTATGGACTGGTGCAAGAATCTCGGAGTTGGAATATACGCTTTGATAAGTTGATCAAAGCATATAGTTTTATACAGACTTGCGGTGAAGCCTGTATTTACAAGAAAGTGAGTGGGAGCACTACATCATGTCTGATAAGTATATGTGTATGACATATTGTTGATCGGAAATAATGTAGAATTATTCTGCAAAGCATAAAGGAGTGTTTGAAAGGAGTTTTTCAAAGAAAGACCTCGGTAAAGCTGCTTACATATTGAGTATCAAGATCTATAGAGATAGATCAAGACGCTTAATAAGTTTTTCAATGAGTACATACCTTGACAAGATTTTGAAGTAGTTCAAAATGGAACAGTCAAAGAAAAAGTTTCTTGCCTGTGTTACAAGGTGTGAAGTTGAGTAAGACTCAAAGCCCGACCACGGCAGAAGATAGAAAGAGAATGAAAGTCATTCCCTATGCCTCAGTCATAGGTTCTATAAAGTATGCCATGCTGTGTACCAGATCTATTGTATACCATACACTGTGTTAAGAGAGGGAGTACTATAGTGATCTAAGAGTAGATCAATGGACAGCGGTCAAAATTATCCTTACTAGAATAAGGATATGTTTCTCGATTATGGAGGTGACAAAAGGTTCATCGTAAAGGGTTACGTCGATGCAAGCTTTGACACTGATCTAGATGACTCTAAGTCTCAATCTGGATACATATTGAAAGTGGGAGCAATTAGCTAGAGTAGCTCCATGCAGAGCATTGTTGACATAGAAATTTGCAAAATACATGCGGATCTGAATGTGGCAGACCCGTTGACTAAACTTCTCTCACAAACAAAACATGATCACTTTTTGGGTCTTAATCACATAGCGATGTGAACTAGATTATTGAATCTAGTAAACCCTTTGGGTGTTAGTCACATGGAGATGTGAACCAATAACATAAAGATGTGAACTATTGATGTTAAATCACATGGCGATGTGATCTAGATTATTGACTCTAGTGCAAGTGGGAGACTGAAGGAAATATGCCCTAGAGGCAATAATAAAGTTATTATTAATTTCCTTATATCATGATAAATGTTTATTATTCATGCTAGAATTGTATTAACCGGAAACATAATACATGTGTGAATACATAGACAAACAGAGTGTCACTAGTATGCCTCTACTTGACTAGCTCGTTAATCAAAGATGGTTACGTTTCCTAACCATGGACAAAGAGTTGTTATTTGATTAACGGGATCACATCATTAGTTGAATGATCTAATTGACATGACCCATTCCATTAGCTTAGCACCCGATCGTTTAGTATGTTGCTATTGCTTTCTTCATGACTTATACATGTTCCTATAACTATGAGATTATGCAACTCTTGTTTGCCGGAGGAACACTTTGTGTGCTACCAAACGTCACAACATAACTGGGTGATTATAAAGCAGCTCTACAGGTGTCTCCAAAGGTATATGTTGGGTTGGCGTATTTTGAGATTAGGATTTGTCACTTCGATTGTCAAAGAGGTATCTCTGGGCCCTCTCGGTAATGCATATCACTTAAGCCTTGCAAGCATTGCAACTAATGAGTTAGTTGCGGGATGATGTATTACAGAACGAGTAAAGAGACTTGCCGGTAACGAGATTGAACTAGGTATTGGTATACCGACGATCAAATCTCGGGCAAGTAACATACCGATGACAAAGGGAACAACGTATGTTGTTATGCGGTCTGACCGATAAAGATCTTCGTAGAATATGTAGGAGCCAATACGGCCATCCAGGTCCCGCTATTGGTTATTGACCGGAGACATGTCTCGGTCATGTCTACATTGTTCTTGAACCCGTAGGGTCCGCACGCTTAAGGTTACGATGACAGTTATATTATGAGTTTTTGCATTTTGATGTACCGAAGTTTGTTCGGAGTCCCGGATGTGATCACGGACATGACGAGGAGTCTCGAAATTGTTGAGGCATAAAGATTGATATATTGGAGGCCTATGTTTGGATATCTGAAGTGTTCCGGGTGAAATCGGGATTTTACCGGAGTACCGGGAGGTTACCGGAACCCCCCGGGAGCTATATGGGCCATAGTGGGCCTTAGTGGAAAAGAGAAGAGGCAGCCCAACATGGGCCGCGCGCCCCTCCCCTCCCTTGGTCCGAATAGTACAAGGAGAGGGGGCCGGCCTCTCTCTCTCTTTTCCCCCCTCCGTGAATCCTATTCCAACTAGGATTGGGGGGGGGGGGAATCCTACTCCCAGAGGGAGTAGGACTCTCCTGGCGCGCCTCTCCTAGGCCGGCCGCACCCCCCCTTTAGTCCTTTATATACGGAGGCAGGGGCACCCCAGAGAAACACAAGTTGATCTTCGTGATCGTTCCTTAGCCGTGTGCGGTGCCCCCCTCCACCATATTCCACCTCGGTCATATTGTAGTGGTGCTTAGGCGAAGCCCTGCGACGGTAGAACATCAAGATCGTCACCACGCCGTCGTGCTGATGGAACTCCTCCCCGATGATTTGCTGGATCGGAGCCCGGGGATCGTCATCAAGCTGAACGTGTGCCAAGAACTGGGAGGTGCCGGAGTAACGGTGCTTGGATCAGTCGGATCGGGAAGACGTACGACTACTTCCTCTACGTTGCGTCAACGCTTCTGCTTCGGTCTACGAGGGTACGTAGACAACACTCTCCCCTCTCGTTGCTATGCATCACCATGATCTTGCATGTGCGTAGGAAAATTTTGAAATTACTATGTTCCCCAACATCCGAGAGGAACAAGCGTTATACTAACCGCTTGCTGGCACAGATTGAGCAGAACACCGCACATCAGCGTAAGAAGTTGGTTTCCATCATCGACTTCATTGGTCTGAAACCACCCACCTTCCATCATTCCATTGATCCACTCGATGCAAATGACTGGCTCCGTAGCATTACTCTTAAGCCGTGTTCTGCGAACGTGGCTGAAGGTCATAAGGTCACCTATGCTACCTATCACCTTGAACGTCCTGCTAGTATTTGGTGGCAGAGCTATGAGGCTATGCTTCCAGCTGGCCAGATTCATACCTGGAAGGATTTCATCGAGGCTTTTCGTGAGAACCACATTCCTCAGGCTCTCATTGACCGCAAGAGGGACGATTTCTGTAGTTTTACCCAGGGTAAGATGTCTGTTGATGCTTATAGTAGAGAGTTTGGAAGCCTCGCCCACTATGATACAAAAGAAGTGTCCACGGACGCCAAGAAGTAGGCTAGATTCCGGAAGGGTCTCAACCCCAAGCTGTGTCGTGATTGTCGGCGTTCTAGGAACGGGGGTCCCCAGACTTGCCTGCCTGCGGCGTGCGGCGTGGCTCAGGCAGGGCCCAGCGTGGCCCATCTTCATCATCCCAAGCTCAAGACCCTCGCGAGGGGCCGAGCCTCGCGGGGCGGACGACAGGAATTTTCCTCAAGAGCGGCCTCATTAGGCAGGCTTGCGAGGAGGCGGAGAGATCAATGCAAGGGTACCTCACGAGGATCCCATGATGCAAGCAATGACGATCAAGGCCAGGAGGGCGCCAGGAGGTCGCCGGCCTGCGCAGGGTCCCTATTTCCCCTTTGGTGCAAAGGGGGCAAGCATAGGCCAAGGCATCAGGCAAAGGTTACCATTCCGATGCAACAAGACCAAGACCAGCAGGGCGGCAGGACGGAGGTCACCGTGGAGCCCAAGACGGCGTCATCACCAGAGCTTTTGGCAGCCGAAGACCACCTTTGTTCAGGATAACTTGTACTATATGTTCCCCTTCAAAATGGCCAATTGTTGGCGCCCTTCCCGCTCATTATTTGGGGAGAGGCCTAGGGCCTCTATAAGTAGAGCTAGCCACACAGAGTAGAGGGACATCGAGAGATCTGGTAGAACCCTAGTAGAGAGAGTGAGAGGCGACGGACCTCACCCTAGCAGTTCATTGCACCAGCTCAAGAACACCTCATGTGAGGCTGTTCTTCCCTTGTACTATTCATCATCGGCCCCTGAGGAAATCCACCACACCACACACTGGAGTAGGGTATTACTCCACAACGGTGGCCCGAACCAGTATAAACCTCGTGTCTCTTGTGTTATTCATCATTTTCATCTTAGTTTGCATGAGTGGATCAGACGTAGATCGGTAGGGGAGAGATCTCCGCGCGCACCCAGTGTTCGAACCTCAAGGGTCTGCCGGAACCCGAAATCCGACATTTGGCGCGCCAGGTAGGTGTGCGCCGGAATCTTTCTTCCGATGTCCGCGTGTGATCTTTCGTCATGTCCATGGCTGACGCTCGTCGGGCTCGCGCCGAGCGCCGGGCTGCTCGCGTCACTCGTGTCACCCAGACAGCGCCCGTCGGCGGCCCACCTCGTCGTTCCCCATCGCCCGCCGCCAACGCCGCCACCGGACCGGCGGTGAACGAGCAGCAGGCCTTGTCCCAGCATCCTTCGGTGCGGCAGGATGGCCGCACCGCCACCCCGTCGCTGATTCCAGCTGGCTCATCGTCCCACGCCCGTGGCGCACCCATGGATGCGCACGCCTCACTGCTCTTGGTGCGGGAGCTCCTGCACTATCTCCCCGTCGACGACCTCTACGAGGACTGGCTCGCCCGCATCACCGAGCTCGTCAGTGCCGTAGGGGGCTCCCCCTTGCGGTCCCTCTCGCTGCCTCGCCCTCCGTCTCATGCAGGGGGCGAGGATCAGGAGGCGCCTCCGCCGCCTCCTCCCCAAGAAGGTGCCTTGGCTCCATGGCGCACAGCCCCAGGGCGGGACCCTCCACGTCCGGTGCCTACGCAGCAAGAAGGGAGCTACCAAGAGATCCCACGCCCCCGGGAAGGTGCTCGCACGCTCCCAGCGTCGGCGCGCCAAGATCGCGCCCCAGCGCCTCCATGACAAAACCCCGCGCTGCTCCCAGTGGCGGCGCGCGGTGACCCGCAAGAACAAGTCCAGCACCAGCAAAGGGCACCGGTGGCCACGGCGGGCTGCCTCGCCTTCACCCCCGAGCTACGCGGCGTCACATGGCCAGGCAAGTTCAAGCCTGACCTCCCTCCCCGCTACAATGGCACAGCGGACCCTGCGGAGTTCCTGCAGCTCTACGAGCTGGGCATTGTAGCCGCCAACGGAGACGAAAAGGTCATGGCGAATTGGTTCCCCATGGCGCTCAAGGACGGCGCCCGCACCTGGCTCCTGAACCTGGCTCCCGGCATGATCTCCTCCTGGAGCGAGATGCGCACCTGCTTCATCGCCAACTTCCAGGGCACTCGCAACCGGCCCCCGGCCATGAGCGACCTGCGCCAGATCAAGCAACAGCCAGGAGAATCCTTGCAGAAGTACATCCAGTGCTTCAACTACGCTCGCCTCAAGATCCCCAAGGTAACTGAAGAAGCTATCATCTCAGCCTTCTCCGACAGCATGCGCGACGTCAAGATGAAGGAAGAACTAGCAATCCATGAAGACATGTGCACATCCCTGGAGCTGTTCAACTTGGCGACCAAGTGCGCCAGGGCTAAGGAAGGGCGTCTCTCCCTCCTCGAGGTCCTGGCAGCCGACCCGGAAGAAAAGAAGCTCAAGGCCAAAGACGTGAAGCACAAGGGGGCTGCCGTGCTAGCAACGGAGCCGGACACAAAGCGAGGCAGGGATCAGCCTGAGTCATCCAAGGGCGGACGGTATTGCGTGTACCACGACCTCCACACCCACAACACCAACGAATGTCAAGAGCTCGGAGCCGTGCGAGATGGGCGAATCGGCCAACGCCCAGAGCGCAACAACAGGGACTATGGCCGAGGAGGAGGAAGAGGTGGCGGGCGATGGGAAGACCGTGGCCTTCTCCAGGGATGGCGTGACCGCCCTTGCGAGGACCGCTGGCAGGACCAGTCTCGCGAGGGAGGCTGGAGGGACAAGCCCTGTGAGGGCCACTCGCACGGCAACGTAGGCCTCCCTCCTCTGCCGCCTCCACCAAGGAGGAACGAAGACCAACACCAAGAGGATGGGGCTGGTGGCTTCCAAGAGCCGCGTGCAATTGCTTGCATCTTGGGTGGCGCCCAGGCCCTAGCCTCACAACGCATCTTCAAGCAGTTTGCTCGCGAGGTGAATTCAGTCCTTCCCAAGCTTGAGGCCACGTGCCCTCTCAGGTGGTCTTCGTGCGCGATCACATTCAGTTCCGCAGACCAGCTCAAGTGTGCGACAACGGCCGGAGTCCTCCCGATGCTTTGCTCCCTAGTCATCAGCAGCGTGCAGGTCACCAGGACCCTCATCGATGGCGGGGCAGGACTCAACGTCCTATTCGTCGTGGTGTTCGACAATCTCCAAGTGCCGTACGACCAGCTTCAGCCGACCAAGCCTTTCTCAGGAGTCACCGATGGTTCCATTGTTCCAATTGGGCAGGTTCGCCTTCCGGTCACCTTCGGGCAACGCAACAACTATCGCACCGAGCTCATCGACTTCGATGTCGCTCACATCCGCCTGCCGTACAACGCCATCCTTGGGTACCCAGCCCTAGCCAAGTTTATGGCAGTAACTCACCATCGTTACAATGCCCTCAAGATGCCAGGGAGTGGTGGAGTCATCACCATACCCTGTGAAGAAAGGGACGCAGTGTGCTCGCTTGAGCGTGCGTTCCAAGCCGCAGCAATCGAAGACCCAGATCACAGGAGCAGGAGGCCTCCAGAGGCGACCCTCAAGAAGAAGAAGACCTCACCTGGCCCGAGCCACAAGGAGGCAGGCACCTCCGGAGGTATTGCGTCAGGATTCACGCCCGATCAGGGAGTGCCACCCTCTCACGCATAGGAAGGCGTGCCTGGCGCCCTCCTCAGGCAGGGCTCAGGGGCTCTCTCTTAGGGAGCCGCCGACCTTGCCAAGGTCGCGGGGGAGGCGCTCAGGCACCACTTGGAAGGGTGCTTTCAAGCACGCTTCCCTCAGGAAGGTACAAGTCAAAGGAGACCAAACCCTTAGGAGTTCATCGCAAGGAACACCCATGAGCTGCAAGAGTCCAAAGTCATGCGCGGCAGCCGCCGCTTACCTGTCGTGGCCGCACATCCAGGCGAGGATGGAGGACTGCACGTCTGCGTCGACATACCAGGGCTCAACCGAGCTGTGTCCCAGGAGCGCATATGGCCTTCGGACGTAGGGCGCTGTGAGGGACCACCTCACAACTACGTTCGCATGCCCTTCGGCCTGCCGAGTGCGGTCGCCGCACATCAGCGCCTATTGAGGAGCATTCTGGAGGCTCAGGAGGTCAGGCATCACACGGTCCTGGCGAAGGTGGCGATGGTCCCCGAAGACCTGCACGTAACACCGGAGCCTCCCGAGGCCCCTGGGCCTGGGGGCTCATGAGGGCCGACGTCTTCACCGTGCATCACTCACTTCCTCAGCATCACTTCATCTTCAACAGCACCAGGTGACATCTTTCAGAGTTCTACTTTCAGCTGGGAGTGCCAACAGGGCTGCACCATTCCCAAGCCGCGTGGGTCCGTCCCTGCGGCATGTATCCATTTTGGTTATGCTCTTTATTTACCTTGTTGGGGGCGCCCCTCGGGCTGCATCATCCCCACGCCGCTTGGGCCCGACCCAGCAGCAGTTGCTTTTCCAACATTCACCTTAGGATGAAGTTGTTCTTTCACGCTTAATCTGATTCACATAATTATCACCTACTGCTTATCGTCATGTAAAGCACTTGCACATTAAAAGGGGGCGCCTGAGCATTGCGACTCATGGGCTCTCACTGGCTCTCCAGCCCTCACCCCTGGCCTTGACCCACGGCATCGCGACCTGTCATACCAGCGGCGGATGAGCTCGCTCGAGGGCCGGGACCTGAGGACGTAGAGCATTTGCATTCTAACAACCCTGCAGGAACACACCAATTGATAAAGGCCCAGAGCGAGGCGCAACCCGCCTCGAGGCAGGGCCTCATGAGTCCTGCGCTGGCTCACGGTGCCCAGATACACCTCTCCTAGCCCTACCGCGCCGGCCACGTGTCAGGGTGGGGCTGTACACGCCCCGGGGGCTCCTCCCGGAGGGGATCCCCCTCCCACGCACCAGTGGAAGCACCATGCTTCGCGCTGGCTGACGACACTACCGAGGAGCGGCTATGCCCATACACATATGGAAGCGCTATGCTCCGCGCTGGTGATAAACAACTAAGGGCGGCCCACGGCCGTACCAACCTTAGGGAGCCTAGAGTTCAGTGTCCAGCACCATCGCAACGCCTCCCCTCAGGAGTACCGCACGAGGGGGCTGGACACGGGGGCTACGCCCGGGCCTCGCCCGAGCGCACACCACTCAGCCAGGTCCCTTGGACCTGGTCGTCACGCGCCACTCCCCGAGCGGAGCCAAGGTACGAAACCCGTTTGAGCGTCAAGGGGGACTCCTGAGCATCGCGACTCAGGAGCCTAACTTGCCACGTAGCCCCTTACTCCTTAGTCCCGTCCATGGTTTCCGGTCGGGGCTAATGCTGGGTGAGGTACGCGCGGGGCCGGGCCCTGCCGACGTAGAACGATCAATCCAGTCCTCGCTCCCCCCTTCCCTACTTGTTGCTCGTGCGCCAAGGGGGACTCCTGAGCATCGCGACTCAGGAGCCTAACTTGCCATGCAGCCCCTCACTCCTTAGTCCCGTCCATGGTTTCCGGTCGGGGGTAACGCTGGGTGAGGTACGTGCGGGGCCGGGCCCTGCCGACATAGAGCGTAAGCAAGTAGGAGAGGAAAATGCAAATTCCAGGAAATTCAAAGCAAATATTACAAGCCATAAGATTGTTCCACAACACCAAACACAAGTCTAAACGCCTCCGCGAGGCATGGTGCATGTGCAGGAATAAAACATGATGGAAGTCGCGAAGGGATCACTCCCCAGTAACTCTGTCACTGGTGGTGGAGTCACGCTGGACGGCTTCACCTCTCGAGGTCGCGAGGCCGGCGGCACCGCGCCCGGGCAGGACGCTGGGGGAGTGGAACTTCCCCAACAAAACCTCGGCTCGGCCTCTCATGGCCTCAGCGGCGGCAGCGGCATGGTCGCCGCTCACGGGCTCCAGTAGGCTGTCGAAGTCGACGTTGGGGTCGCGTAGGTAGACATGGCTGAGGACGTGCGTCAGCGTCGCAGAAGACAGGGCACGCGCCTCAGCCTCGACCGTGGAGCCAAGGCCGTCTGTGATGTCCTCAAGTGCATCAACCAGGAAGGGGAGCAGCTTGTCAGGGCCGTCCTCCGCACCAGCCAATGGCTCATCCAGGCCTCTCTTATACATCGTCTTCACTATGCCACGAGCCTTCTTCTCCAGCTTCGCAAAGGCCACCCGGTCCTCTGTCAGGACCTTCGCCTTGGCGTCTAGCTCGGTCCTCTCCGCCTTCAGCGACCGCTCCAGCGTCTCCAGTCGGCTGTGGCGGTCATCAAGCTTGGCGTCCCGGTCCTTGGCGGCGGCCTCCCTATCCTTCATCTCTTTCTCCTTCTCTTGGCGGCTGTGCACCTCCTTGGCGAGCTTGTCACGCAGGCCTTGCAGCTCGGCCTCGAGCGTCTTGCAGCGGCCCTGGGCAATAGCGGCGTCACCCAGGGCAGTGTCGCGAGCGGCCTTGGCTTGGTTAGCGGCCCGCTTCTCCTCGTCGGAGAACGACACAGCCTGGCCCGGGCACCCCCTTTTGTCAGTCGTGCAGTTGCCGAGGCGTCATGGGGAGTGCAGACGCCCACGTCCAGTCAATCACCACGCGGCGCCCAAGGCCGCAGGCTGTTAGGGCCCGCGACGCTTCGTGCTTGCCCCTTCGCTTCTCTGCTAAGCCAAGCGTGCGCGCGCTTTGGGCCCGGGGGCTATTGTCGGTGTTCTGGGAACGGGGGTCCCCAGACTTGCCTGCCTGCGGCCTGCGGCATGGCTCAGGCAGGGGCCCAGTGCGGCCCATCTTCATCAGCCCAAGATCAAGACCCTCGCGAGGGCCGAGCCTCGCGGGGCGGACGACAGGAAGCTTCCTCAAGAGCGGCCTCATCAGGCAGGCTCGCGAGGAGGCAGAGAGATCAATGCAAGGGTACCTCGCGAGGATCCCATGACGCAAGCAATGACGATCAAGGCCTTGCGGGCGCCAGGCGGGCGCCGGCCTGTGCAGGGTCCTTGTTTCCCCTTTGGTGCAAAGGGGGCAAGCACAGGCCAAGGCATCAGGCAATGGTTACCATTCCGGTGCAACGACACCAAGACCAGCAGAGCGGCAGGACGGAGGTCACCGTGGAGCTCAAGACAGCGTCATCACCAGAGCTTTTGGTAGCCGAAGACCACCTTTGGTCAGGATAACTTGTACTATATGTTCTGCTTCAAAATGGCCAATTGTTGGTGCCCTTCCCGCTCATTATTTGGGAAGAGGCCCAGGGCCTCTATAAGTAGAGCTAGCCACACAGAGTAGAGGGACATCGAGAGATCTGGTCGAACCCTAGCAGAGAGAGAGAGAGAGAGAAGCGACAGACCTCACCCTAGCAGTTCATCGCACCAGCTCAAGAACACCTCACGCGAGGCTGTTCTTCCCTTGTACTATTCATCATCGGTCCCTGAGGCAATCCACCACACCACACACTGGAGTAGGGTATTACACCACAACGGTGGCCCGAACCAGTATAAACCTCGTGTCTCTTGTGTTGTTCATCATTTTCATCTTAGTTCACACGACAGGATCGGACGTAGATCGGTAGGGGAGAGATCTCCACATGCACCCCAGTGTTCGAACCTCAAGGGTCTGCCGAAACCCGAAATCCAACAGTGATCTCCACCTGCACCATTGTGATACATTCCAGGCTCTTGTGAACAAGGCCATCAATGCAGGGATAGCTCAGCTCGCTTACGAGGAGTCTCGTAAGCACAACCGTGATCTGAGTTCTTCCTCCCGCTCTGGCTCTCAGAAGCGATGGATTTGGATTCCGAACTCAACTCTTCCACCTGGATATGCACCGAGGCCATCCGATGTGGCGCCTCACCCAGCTCAGCAACGTGCTCCACCCAGGCCTATTAGTGGATCACTTGCCAATGTAGGTCCACGTCCTACCTCAGGAACTTGCTTCACCTGCGGAGAACCAGGACACTATGCACATGACTGCCCTCAGTCCAGTTATACTCCACCCCAGTCCAAGAGGTCTATTGGCTGTGAAAAGCCATCAGGCAAGATGATCAGTACCAAGCCAGCCACCACTGAATGATCATGTGTGCACCACGTCTCAGCTACAGAAGCTCAAGATGATCCCGACATCGTACTGGGTACACTTCTTCTCAATTGTCACCCAGCCTCAGTTCTGTTGGATACTGGAGCATCTCACTCCTTCATATCCGAAGGTTATGCTCGGTTGCATGACATGTAATTTTGTGATATGCCAACTCCACTAATAATCCAGACTCCTAGTTCCAAATGGAAAACCTCCAAGGTAAGCCATGGTAATGAAATCCTTGTTGACAGATTGGTATTTCTTGCTTCTTTGATATCTCTCAAGTCTTCAGATATTAACATCATCTTGGGCATGGACTGGATGACAACTCATCATGCCAAGATCGATTGTTACACTAGATCTGTTCAACTTACACATCCATCTGGCAAAATAGTCACTGTCTCCACTAGAGATGCAAGGCGTCAACTCTATTCTCTTAATGCCAGCCCTCTTCCAGACCTTGAAGATATTCCGGTAGTCCATGACTTCCCGGATGTCCTTCCAGAAGAACTGCCAGGTGTCCCACCTGACAGATATGTAGAGTTTGTCATAGAACTTATCCCAGGAACTGTTCCAATCTCTAGGAGACCATAGAAGAAGGATGGTACAGATCGGATGGTTGTAGATTATCGTCCCGTTAATTTGGTCGCGATAAAGAACAAGTATCCGCTCCCCAGGATCAACGACCTGTATGATCAGCTCACTGGATCCTCAGTCTTTTCCAAGATGGATTTGAGGTTAGGCTACCACCAAATCAAAATCAGAAATGGGGACATACCCAAAATGGCCTTTCTCACTCGTTATGGTCAATACGAGTACATCGTGATGTCTTTCGGCCTAACCAATGCTCCAGCTACTTTCTCCCGCTTGATGAACTCGATATTTATGGAGTACTTAGATAAGTTCGTCGTCATTTACCTCAATGATATTCTTATTTACTCGAAGAACGAGGAAGAGCATGCCCAACATCTTAGACTTGTGTTAGAAAAACTCAGAGAGCACCACCTTTATGCCAAGTTCTCCAAGTGTGAATTTTGGTTGCCAGAAGTGACCTATCTAGGCGACGTGATCTCTGGTAAGGGCATTGCTATCAATCCCGAGAGAGTTAAAGCCGTTCTCGATTGGACTCCACTTGAAACGGTTAAACAAGTAAGGAGTTTCCTTGGTCTAGCCAGTTATTGTCGCCGCTTCGTTGAAAACTTCTCCAAAGTGGCCAAACCCCTCATGGAACTTCTCAAGAAAGATAAAAGGTTTGAGTGGACCCCATAGTGTGAGCACGGTTTTCAGGAACTGAAAAGACGCCTGACTTCTACGCCCATACACGTGCCACCGGATTTCACTAAAGACTTTGTTACCTATTGCGATGCTTCGCGTCAAGGACTAGGTTGCATTCTTATGCAGGATCGTCATGTGATTGCCTATGCATCTCGACAGTTGCATCCACATGAGGAAAATTATCCTACACATGATCTAGAGCTTGCAGCCGTAGTCTATGCACTTAAGACTTGGCGACATTACCTTCTTGGTAACCGTTGCGAAATCTACACTGACCATCAGAGTCTCAAGTATATCTTCACCCAACCGGATCTGAATCTTAGACAGAGACCTTGGTTGGAGTCGATCTCGGATTATGACTTAGGAATCACCTACACCCTAGGCAAAGCCAATGTCATGGCTGATGCTTTAAGTCGTAAATCCTATTGCAACAACGTCATGCTACAACAATGTCAACCACCCCTCCATGAGGAATTCTGTAAGCTTAACCTTCACATAGCTCCTCGTGGTTCCCTTTCTACCTTGGTGGCGAAACCTACCCTTACAGATCAGATCATAGAGGCTCAGAAGCATGATACGGGAATCTCCCCGATCAAGAAAAATATTTCCAAGGGAGTTGCTGGGTGTTTCTCTATGGATGAACGTGGTGTGTTTTACTTTCGAAACCGTTTGGTGGTTCCCAAATGTCAACAGATGCAGCAACTGATCCTTAAGGAGGCCCATGAATCTCCTCTCATGATTCATCCCGGTAGTACCAAGATGTATCAAGACCTATGCCAGAGGTTCTGGTGGACTAGGATGAAGAGAGAAATCGCTCAGTATATTGCCAACTGTCATGTTTGTCGTCGCGTTAAGGCAGAGCATCAAAGACGTGCTGGCACCCTTCAACCTTTAGCTATTCCCGAGTGGAAATGGGACAAAGTTGGTACGGACTTCATCACCGGCTTTCCCAGGACCAAGAAAGGAAATAATGCTATCTTCGTAGTCATTGATCGTATTTCCAAAGTGGCTCACTTCCTACCTGTTTGAGAGAGTATCACTGCTAGTCAGCTCACTGACTTATATATCTCCCGAATAGTGTCACTCCATGGTGTTCCACTAGAGATCAATTCAGACTGTGGCAGTCTTTTCACCTCTCATTTCTGGGGAAGTTTCCAGAATGCCATGGGAACCCATCTTTCTTTCAGTACCGCTTTCCACCCTCAGTCAAGTGGTCAGGTGGAAAGGGTCAACCAAATTCTCGAAGACATGCTTAGAGCTTGTGTTATCTCATTCGGTATGGATTGGGAGAAGTGTCTTCCTTTCATCGAGTTTGCTTATAACAATAGCTATCAATCCAGTCTTAAGAAAGCTCCTTTTGAGATTCTCTATGGACGAAGATGTCGAACACCTTTGAACTGGTCAGAAAATGGTGAAAGACAATTCTTTGGACCGGATATGATCCAGGAGGCAGAAGAGCAAGTTTGCATCATTCGTGAAAATTTGAAAACAACCCAATCTCGTCAAAAGAGCCAGTATGACCGTCATCATAAGGAAGTGGCTTATGAAGTTGGCGACAAGTACCTTCGGGTTACTCCTTTGAAGGGTAATCATCGTTTCGGTATCAAGGGCAAGTTGGCTCCTCGTTACATTGGTCCTTTTCGCAATCTCGCTAAACAAGGAGATGTTGCCTACCAGTTGGAACTACCCCCACATCTTTCTCGAGTTCATGATGTTTTCCACATCTCTCAACTCAGGCGTTGCTTCACGGATCCCATCCGCGGAGTGGACCAGGAAACGCTTGATCTCCAAGATAACCTCACTTATCGAGAGTACCCCGTTCGCATTCTGGATGAAGCAGGGCATGTCACTCGACGTCATAACATCAAGTTTCTCAAGGTTCAGTGGTCTCATCATTCTGAGAGAGAAGCTACTTGGGAGCGAGAAGATCGTCTTCGACTTGAGTACCCCACTTTCTTTCCGCCAACTCCTGAATCTCGGGATGAGATTCTTTCGAGTGGGGGCGAGTTGTCACATCCCTAGTTCTGGTATGATCTAGGCTTGCTTTGTGCATCATGTTTAAGTTTCAAATGAAATTGAAATGGGGAATGTTTCAGACCCTAGCACCAAAGCAAATTCAAATAGATTCAGATAAAAATGGAATTTCAATGAACCCAAAATGCTCTTCAAAAATGTTCATGGTCTTTGGAAAATGTTGGAAACAACAACCAGAGGTGATGCACATTTTTGCTAAACATTTTGGATTTTTGAATGAACCCATATGTATTTGAATTGGAGCTGTTTAAATAATATAAATATTTTAAAGGCTCCAGAAATGTTGGAAATTGGTGAGGGCCTCTGTTATATTATAACTAGTGGTCACAAGGAATCTCAACAATTTTAGAATTGTGCTAGTATTTATTCTAAGTCAAAAACAAATGTCAGAAATAGAAAAGAAAACCAAAATATGGGAAAACTTACCTGTGCTCACCTAAGGCCTGGCACTGTGCGGCCCAGCTGGCCGGCCCAGCCAGCTGGCCCTGCCAGTTGTCCCTCTCCTCTCGCTAGCAGGACAGGGGCGTGTGCTTGCCGCGTGTGCACACACGCTCAGCCAGCTCCTGCTTGCCGCTGCTGCTGGAGGCTGCTACGAGCGCCACACGACCGCCCCAGGCCTCTCTCACTCTCTCTCAATCTCCCTCCTCCCCTGGATCCCTCTCTCTCTCGACCCGCCCGAGCAGAGCTCGTCGCCGCCGCTCACTGCCTGCGCAACCACCGCCTTCCCCTCGCCCTCTCTTCATGTCCGGGTGCTCCGCCTCGTGGCCTGCATCATCCTCGACGAGCCAAGCGACCAGGGACGCGCTGCATCGCCGCCACCATCATCGTCATCACCTCCGGCTGCCCGAGATCGCCTTCGCAACACCGCCCACTCCGGACAATCCCCGACCTTGCCGTCCACTCCATGGAAATCGCCGTGAGATGCTGACCCTCTCCCCATTCTCCGTTTGCCTTCCAGTGCACCATGGCGACCGCACCTTGCTAGCCCGCACCCGCCGCCGCTTGAGCTCGTCGCCGACGTAGCTCCGGTGACCATTTGGTCACGCGCTGGTGCCTAACGCACTCACCGAACCCCGTAGCGCCTTGCTAGTGCATCCGATCGCCCGCTAGTACGCCGCAGCAAGAAAACCATCGACGGCCGAGCTCCGGCCTCCGCCCGTCTCGTCATTGGCGCCACTCCGGCCACTCCCTGGCCGCGTCACCACCATGGTTGGATGCGGACGAGCATCCACATCCCGTAGCTGTGCTCCTCGCGCCAAACGATGCTCTGTTGGTCAATCCCACAGCGCAACGCCGCGTCTGGACTCGCCGGCATCTAAACGTTGGCGACCGCTGACCCGTTGACCGGCATGGGTTGACCTCACTACCCGGTTTGACCTCCCCCTCTCTCTCACTGACTTGCGGGCCCTGCCCGGCTAATTACTCTAGTTAGCACTAATTAATTAGTTAGGTTAGTTACTTCAGTCACAGACTAGTGGGCCCTGCCCAGTTAGTTAGGGCTAACTAACTTAGTTAGTTGAATGGGTCACTGACCAGTGGGAACCACTGGTCAGGTTTGACCTGGTCAGCCCATTTGACTCGCTGATGTCATACCACTGTCATTCTGACGCAGTTATTCATTTTCTGGTACTAAAATAAATTAGGAAAATCCAGAAAATGATATAAACTTCTAAAATTCAAAGGAATTCAACCATAGCTCAGAATGAAATAATTTATATATGAAAAATGATCAGAAAATTGCAAGGAATCCATTTATGCCAGTTCCATGCATGAAAAAACAACTTAGAAATGCTGTATAAGTGAAAACATAATATGGGCATTTTAAATGCTTCATTTTGAATTTGTATTTGAATCTTTGATTCAAATGGGCTTCAACCAACTTGGTAGCATCTTGCATTAGCCCAAACACTAGCATTTACACATGTCATGTTCGTGCATCATATTGTAGCATTTGTTTGTGTATTGATCGCCGGCACCGTTTCTTCTCGATAGGTTCCACTTCGGAAGGTGTTCCCGAGTACCTGTCAGAGCAGCAGTCCCCCTTCCTTGATCTATCAGGCAAGCAATCCCCCTTGAGCATTTCGATAAAATCCCACTCTCTCGCTCCTGCTCCTTATACTGCATTAGGACAACAATGATTCAACTTCTACTTTCTGCTGTGGTAGTTGAACCCATTCCTCTGCATGACCTGTCATTGCCACAGTAAATAGTTCAAACCCACTAGCATGAGTAGGAGTTGCTTGAGCCTTGATGTGCCTACTCATCCATGCTTGTTTTCTTTATGCCAGCTATGCTTAGAGTTGTGTCAGGTCTGATTCATCAGGAATGAATCGGAGTGGTGAACATGTCCTACCGATAAATGCTAAGTGTGTGAACACGTTTTGGTAAAGGTAGCAATGAGAGGCCATGTAGGAGTACATGGTGGGTTGTCTCATTGGAACCGTCCCTAAGCACCGAGTTCTGTGTATGTTATCCAAGTCCAGTTACTACCACTCATTGGGGTCTGGTTATCCGTCCCCTCTCGGCTTATTAATCTACTTGATCTCTGTCGAGGACGTGCAACTAGTTTCTGGCGTTTGTAGGTAGTGCTAGTTGTCTACCAGGTGGTGTCCGACGGGACGGGCTTGGGACGGACTAGGCACCATGGCATGGTGTACCAAGTGGCACCTGGATGGTGGGCTGGGGAACCCTGCACACATTGTTTGGGGCCGTACTGGAGACTTCAGCCGGAACTCCTTGCCGATGGAACTCGAATAGGCGATAAACCTGGACGAGAGACTTGTTTGGTTAGTCAGGTCGTGGCCGACACCCTCGCCTGGCTTCCGGTTGAAGGTTGCCAAGGTATATGACGTGTACAGGGCGATAAGTGGCGAGAGCGTGTGTGAAGAAGTACACCCCTGCAGGGTTAAAAATATATATATTCGAATAGCCAGTTTCCTCGGATATGGGAACTTGGAGGACTTATGTAGTACATAGACAACTTAAAGTGGATAGTCTAAAATATGCAAGATAAGTGTGATTGCTATGGATGGCCTTCTCGTAGGGAGACGGGAACGGATCCATTGTGGAGTTTCGAAATGGTGAATATGTGGACTCGTGTGCGTCTTCTCACCTCAAAGAAGTTTCTGATACTCGTAGTATATGTTAGCCTCTGAGTCAAAGTTGGCTTGCTGCTGTTAAAACTCCACCACCCCTTTGTTGATAATGTTGCATATGTAGATAGTTCCGATGTAAGACTTGCTGAGTACCTTCGTACTCACGTTTTCTTATTTATGTATTGCAGTTGGTTACACTAGTGACTTCGACGAGTAGCTTGTATCCCAGCTACGATCTTGTACCCTTGGGAGGGTCTTGTAGATAGTCAGGCTCCTCAGCCTTTTTCTTTTGTAGTTGTCTGTCGTCAGACATGTAATGCTTCTGTTGCTTGTATGCTCTGAATGATGGGTCATGAGACCACTATTTGAATTGAATGCTATGTGGCTCTTCTGGGCCTTTATCCATATGAGTTTGAGGTATGTTGTGATGCCATGTTGTACAACACATACTTGCATGTTATGCGTACATATGACGTGTATTGCTTATGTGTGGGATCTAACAATCTAGTTGTTTATCCTTGGTAGCCTCTCTTATGGGGAAATGTAGTCTAGAGCTTCCACTGAGCCTTGGTAGTCCGCTACAGCCCGGTTTACCGTAGTCCTGCTAGCCCAGCACTACTACTCCGGAACACTTAGACTGGCCGGCATGTGATTCACTTCATTCATGTGTCTGTCCCTTCAGGGAAATGTCACGCAGAGACATCCGGAGTCCTGTTAGCCTGCTCTAGCCCGGGTTCCCGGAGTCCTGTGAGCCCAGTTGCTACAGCCCGGATTCATACGGTGTTGACCGACATGCTCGAGGTTGATTCATGTATGCATGTCCCTATAAGTTAGTGCCACTTTGGGTTCACGACTAGTCATGTCGGCCTGGGTTCTATGTAATATGGATGCTAGCGACACTATCATATACGTGAGCCAAAAGGCGCAAACGGTCCCGGGCCAGGTAAGGTGGCACCCGTAGGGATACCGTGCGTGAGGCCGCAAGGTGATATGATGTGTCACATGCTAGATCGGTGTGACTTAGGATCAGGGTCCCGACAACGGAGCCGCCACCAAGCCCTAAACTCTCTCGGGAGGGCTTATCTGGAGTCCGTTCGGGGCTCCAGAGAGGGGAATCCGTCGCCATCATCATCATCAACTTCCTCCATCACCAATTTCATGGTGCTCACCGCCGTGTGTGACTAATTCCATCGTAGGCTTGCTGGACGGTGATGGGTTGGATGAGATTTATCATGTAATCGAGCTAGTTTTGTTAGGGTTTGATCCCTAGTATTCACTATGTTCTGAGATTGATGTTGCTATGACTTTGCTATGCTTAATGCTTGTCACTTGGGCCCGAGTGCCATGATTTCAGATCTGAACCTATTATGTTTTCATGAATATAAGTGAGTTCGTGATCCTATCTTGCAAGTCTATAGCCAACTATTATGTGTTATGATCCGTTAACCCCAGAGTGACAATAATCGAGATACTTACCGGTGATGACCGTAGTTTGAGGAGTTCATGTATTCACTATGTGTTAATGCTTTGGTCCGGTACTCTATTAAAAGGAGGCCCTAATATCCCTTAGTTTCCAATAGGACCCCGCTGCCACGGGAGGGTAGGACAAAAGATGTCATGCATGTTCTTTTCCGTAAGCATGTATGACTATATTCCGAATACATGCCTACATTACATGGACCAACTCGAGCTAGTTCTGTGTCACCCTATGTTATAACTATTGCATGATTGATCGCATCCGACATAATTCTCCATCACCGATCCAATGCCTACGAGCTTTTCATATATTGATCTTCGTTCATTTACTTTTCTGTTGTTACTGTTACAATCACTATAAAACCAAAACTGCTACCGCTACTTTTGCCACCGTTACCACTACTATCATATTACTTTGCTACTAAATACTTTCCTGCAGATATTAAGTTTCCAGGTGTGGTTGAATTGACAACTCAGCTGCTAATACTTGAGAATATTCTTTGGCTCCCCTTGTGTCGAATCAATAAATTTGGGTTGAATACTTTAAACTCGAAAAATGTTGCGATGCCCTATACTTGTGGGTTATCACGTTGCAGGTTGGTGGAGAGCGGCCGCGATGCCATACTAGAGCGGGTTGCCAAGCTGCTACATGCCACCTATAGAGGTGCGGCGCCTTTTTTCTCCTTGTCCACCCCTCAGGTGATTGCGGAGGCGCATGCCAGGCCCCAACACGCCCACGTGCACCATTGGGCGCCCGAAGGATTCAACCACAACAACACGACCCTCGCCGCAGCTCCTCCCACCATAATCACGGCGCCAGATGCGGCACCCCGTGACCGCCTGGACCAGGTGCAGGTACCGGAAATCCAAGGTGTGGGGCAGCCAGGTGAAGGCCCCGGGGCAGCCGCCCCTGATGCCTACGTGCCCCACATGATGAACCTGGAATACACAACTGAGGAAGACCTCAGCTCATTCCCCGAGCTGAGCTATGCAGGAGATTCGTTGGAGGTCGGGGCTTTCCATGAGCTGCCTAGAAGATTCTTCGAACCCTTCGACGAAAACAACCAGAGATTACGGCCAATGCCCCGGGGACATGCTTACGCTAACCATAGATCGTAGGTGAACCAGGCTGCAGCAGCGATCGGAGACCCCAGTGCGGCGCCCCCACCCCCGGTAGGACCGGCATGCTGGGGGCTGCACAGGCGAGGCCCGGACGCAGGCCCCCCCTCGCGCCCCACAAAGCAAGGCGTCGGACGAAGGTAGGTCCTCTGTCGAGGTAGGCACCGGCGAGCCCTTCCCCCCGGCAAGGGGCCTGTGGTCGCCGAGGGTGCCGCTGTTGTCCCCCTTGCCCCTTGGTATCGTCCTGGTTTCTGGACAACCCAACGGTGGTCGGGGGAGGCGCAAGGCGGGGCCCTCGTCAAGCGATATGAAGCAAGGCTGATGCCTGTGAAGGTCTCCGCTCATGACACTCTCACATAATATTGAGTGGGGTTGTACATGCCCCGGAGTCTCCAGTGTGCCGCCCCTCGGTATCTGGGGCTCCCGCCCATGTCCGAGTGGAAGCACCATGCTCCACGCTAGCCGTCGACACTGTCCCCCAATGACTATGCTCACATCCAGTGAAAGCACTTAGCTCCGTGCTGGTGACAAGACAAGAAGACTAGCTAGGTGCCAGATGCGGCTGTTTGCCTTTGCCCCCTTTATCTATAACCTATTAGGCTTCTTCTTTTCGGATTGAGAGTTGAAATTCTTCTATGTTATTCAAAATTGGGGGGAGTTTTTCTCAGGTTTTCTGCCGGTTTTATTGCGTTCTGGTCGCGTGCATTGTTTATAAGGCTCGCGCCTCCGACCCCCGTCTTACGAGTGCCCCGCGGCTTGGGGGTTGGTCGGCAGGCCGCGTTGGGCGCGTCTAGGCAGCCTGGACAGGACCCCCTCGGGGCAAGAGTGCACGCGCTGCAGCATTGCCTCGTGCGCGTCCTGCCACGGTCCGTCGGATGCTCATGGCGTGGCCCTCTTGGACGGATCTACTGTCTCCTCAGGAGGCCCAGAGCCTCGCGAGCTTCTGAGGGCTCACCTCAGGAGGAAGGCACGTCAGCAACCCCAGAACCCGTTCAAGGCCTGCTTGGGTCAAGATAAGTCTCAGCGACAACCCTGCTCAGGGGCTCACAAGCTCGCACAAGCACATTTTGGGTCTAGCTTAAAAGACAGAACATAAATTTACATATATGAGGGGCTCCCCCCCTCCAAAATGCTCTCAGGCCCTACGAGGCCATATTTAAGTCTTTGCATGCAGGTTCACGCTAAGGAATGCAGGCTCAACTGGACGTGCTGCCCCCGACATCGCCCTGGTCTCTCTCGTGCATGCTGCTCGCGTTGTCACTGGCGTCGTCCTCATCATCTTCATCCATTCCATCTTCGCCCGCCATGACCACCACAGCGTCGTCCTTAGTGGTGAACGCCCAAACCAAGGCTTCCATATGATTGTCCAACCAGTGTGACATGTTGTCCCGGATAGCGCTGGGCACCAGGGCTATGGCGGTGTTAAAGTCGAAGTGGGGGTTGAGGTTCTTATGATGAATGAAGACGCGTGAGAACGCGCGCCCAAGGAGACCCTGGCTCCTCTCCTCGACAAGCTCATGGGCCCTCGCATCCTGATCTTCTAGGCGCATCACGACTTCGGTAAAGAAGCGAAGGTGGCTAGCATAATCTTCCACGCGAGGATGAGGGACGCTCTCCTCATAGATGATGCTTAGGGCTCGGTTGGCCCTCACCCTAAGGGCCTGAAGCATGGGGGCATGCTCGCGCTGCAGCGTCTGCCAATGATATGCCTCCTTCCTGTTCGCCTTCACAAGGGACGCGGCATCATCAATCTGCTGCTGGAGTGAGAGCAAGTCTGTGTGCAAGGCGACTAGGTCAGCCTGGGCAGAAGTCTGAGCCACTGCAGCGGCCCTCTCGCGTTGCTCCGTCTCGTTCGGCCTTGACCTGAGAGCGATGGTCCTACCCTCAGCTTCGGCCTCCAGGTACTTCGGCTTCAGGTTATATTCTTCAGCAAGATCTACATGAGCCTTCGCCACCCTCCAGTCAACCTCCTCCTGGATCTTAGCTTCACGCACGGTGACAGCATCCACAGCCAGGGCCACCTGGCGCTCCCTCGTCTCCAGCCGCTCGACCTCAAGGCTGCGCTCCAGGGCCTCCAATATTAGCGCCTCCTCGCGCTTCTGGATGTCCTTTGCTTCGGAAGGCACTCCCGGCAGTGATGCCAAGACGGCCTTACGTGCCTTGATCTTCTGCTCGAGGGTGGTGTGCGAGGCCATGAGTTCTCGTTCGCGCTCTTCGGCAGCCTGGCGGTGATGGTCAGCTACCCTAGCCTCTTCCAGGGCCCGGGAGCAGGCCTCGCGTGATGTCGCCAAGGACTTCTCAGCCTTCGCATTGGCGCATTCGTTCTGAAGACGCTCGAGGTTACGTCCACCCTCAACTGACGCCACTCATCCGCCAGCCAAAGGTCCTCCGCCTCGAGACATGCATCGACTAGTTCTTCTCCAATCCGGCTAAGTGTGCCCATTGCCTACTGGAAGAGCTCGTGACGTACAGAGCTGCACCACGCCCAAATTCCAGCTCACGGCCAAGCCCGTCCTTCACACCGGAGATTGCTGGGGAATCCTGAGGCGACCTGCCTACCCCTGGCGGGGAGCTGGGGGCTCGCACCTTCTTCACTACCCTCCGGGCCTTGGCTGGGGCACCAGGTCGCGTGACCTCGCCGCTTGTAGACGAACCCAAGGCGGCGTCGCCCAACCACCGGGGACGACCAGTGGAGGAGCCCTCGGCACGCGTACCACCACCCAGGGCAGACCACGGAGGAACGACGACAGGAACGAAGGATCAAGGCCCCTCGTCGGCACGTCCGGCCCCAAGGCTGGCCCTGCACCGCATGCAGCAAACCGGTGGGGAGAGCTTGGGGCCAGGGTAGAATCAAGGACCGGAGGCGGCCGTGTCGCAAGAGATCTCGCCACTGAAGGCGAAGGGATCCTGCAGAGCCATTGTCAGGAAAGGATGCAATAGACAGGAAAATGTGAAGAAGAGGTACTTCTCATCTATGACAATGTACTTCCTCTGCTTCAGCGGCTGGTAGGCGTCACCATTGCAGCCAGGATCCCCTTTTCTCTTGCAGAGCGGCTCGAAGATCAGAAGAAGCTGGTCGAAGCCCCGGGCGCGATCATCGGCGTCGGTGGCATTCGGCGGAACTCCTGAGGCGGCGACCTCGGGAACCTCGGCCTACGGTAGCTCCCCAACGTCGGTAGCATTCGTTGGGGCTCCTGAGACGGCGACCTCAGGAGCCTCGGTCTGCGGCGGCTCTCGGGCCTCCGCCTCAAGACCGCTTCCCAGAGCTCCAAGGGGTGCCACTTCGGGAGCCCCGAATCATGTCAAGTCTTCGATCAGCCCCTCAGCATGGCTCCCCCCGCCTCGGGGGCTGCCACCTCAGGAGCATCAGGCTGGAAGGCACCACCGGCAGCCGCCCCAACAGCACGGGGATGTGCCCACCCCCAGCATCCACCACTGGGGCGTGCGTCGCAGGGACATTAGGCAAGGGGCCCACAAGAACCGGGTTATCACGGGGCCCCTCAAGCTCCGCCGGGCGCAGCCCCCACTCATTTAAAAGGGGCATCTTCCTTACAAACACCTCCATGTTCAAGCAGCAGTACAAGAGGTAGCCCTCCTTCGGAAGCATGGCTGGTGCAGGGTCACCAATCAGGAGCTCGAGCACCATGCACAGAGCCTCGACAGGAAGTGCAGGCGCCTGGAGCCTCATGGGGTCCCGGCTACCGGTGAAGGTCCACCTCCGCCGGGAATGGCGCTAGAGCGGAGCAATGCGGTGCTGGATGAACTCCTGGACCACCATGGGCACCGTCACCCCAAGCTCCTTCAACCTGGCCAGCCGGCGCCAAACATGGGCAAGCCGGGGTCGACGAGCTTCATGTGCGCCCATCCAGAGCTGGGTCCAGGTGGTGCGCGGGGGAGCAAGAGCAGGGAGTTGGGCACGCTGACATCCACAAACATCCACCGCTTCTGGTATCCATGTAGAACCAGCGAGAGCTTGAAGTCGATCCCTGAATCTGCCATCGCCCCCATGGCTTGGAAGGTCACACACCCTGAGCACTGGCGGGCGCCGGTTAAATGAAGCGAGAAAAAATGGCGGAACAAGGCCATGGATGGAATAATGCCCACCATGGCCTCGCAGATGAAGGCGAAGACGGTGAGGAGAAGAATGGATTGGGGATCCAAGTGCAGCGCTTGGACTTGGTATTGCAAGATTATGACGTTGAAGAAACCAGAGAACGGGGGAATCAAGCCTGCCAGGAGGGCGTCGAGATGAATGGGGATCTCGGTGGCAACCATGTCGCCCAGGGTGCGGGAACCAGGCCAAGCCACTGTCGCACCCCACTCGCTGGAACTAGCTGCGAGCGCCGGCAGGCCTTGTCCAGCATCTCCTAGTTAACCATCATCGACCACTCGAGGGCAGGCTCGAAGGTCGGTGGGGATTCGGCCGGAGCGTGGCTCTTCACTTTCTTCTTCTTTGCCAGCTTCCGTGCCATGACGACAGGGGGAGAGCTAAGAAGATGGAGGGGCCAAGAAAGCTCATGGCGAGCAATGAAGATGGAGCTAAGCCAAAGGCCACGACCACCAAGCCGGGCGAATATTAAGGCTGCTTGGGGAAGTGGGGGCACCCACGTCTCATCAATCGCCACATCTCAATCTAGGCCGTAGGCGGTTGGGGCCCGCGGCGCTCCGCACTTGCCCTTTGGCTTCGCCTCGAAGCCGAGCCCAAGCGCACCTTGGGCCCGGGGACTACTGTCGGCGTCCTGGGAACGGTGGTACCCAAACTTGCCTGCCTGTGGCCCACGGCGTGGCTTCATCAGCGGCGTGGCATGGCCCAGTTTCAGCAGCAACAACACAACACCCTCGCGAGGCAGATGGCACCAAGACCACCCTAGGGGGCAGCCTCACCAAGCTGGCTCCCGAGGGTTGGAGATATCAAGGCACGGTGCACCTCACGAGGTTCACATGACGTGAGCCATGATGACCAAGGCCAGGCGGGCGCCAGCGGGCGAAGTGTACCTGTTTCCCCTTTGGTGCCAAGGGGGCAATCTTAGGCGCGGAGTCCCAAGGAATCAAGCAAAGGTTCCCATATTGGTGCAAGGAGACCAAGACTGCCAGGGCGATAGGACAGAGGTCATTGCAGAGCACACAACAGCGTCACCACCAGAGCCTTTTGTAGGCGAAGACTACATTTGTCACGATAACATGTACTAGTTGTCTCCCTTCAAAATTGGACGTTGTGGGATCCCTTCCCGCCTACATTTGGGAAGAGGACCAAGGCCACTACAAATAGGACTTAGCCACCACTGTAGCAAGGGGCGAGAGAAGGATCAGATCCACTCCTCCCTGACCACCTCACCAGCTCATCGAGAACAAGAACACCTCACCTCCTGAGGCTGTTCAACCATTGTACTAGTTCATCCTCAGTCCATCGAGGCAATCCAGCACAAAGCTGGGGTAGGGTATTACACCGCAAGGTGGCCCGAACCAGGATAAACTGTTGTGTCTCTTGTCCCCTGGGTTCGTCGGGCTAAGCTGTGGAATCGTTTGGCCAGCAGGTTGGGGAGAAGGAGTTCTTTGTACGCACCCCAGTGTTCGAATCTCTCAAGGGTCTACGGAGCCCTAAATCCGACACCGACGTCCTTCGCCTCCCCCGCGCATTCGCACCCTTTGAGACTTCGACCGACAATAAATGAGCAATTTTTTTGCCTACTCCGCATGCATGATACTCCCTCTGGTCCTTTTTACTCTGTGTAAGATTTGTGTCATGTCAAAGTTTGCATAGTTTTTGACCAAATTTATACTAAAAATAGCAATATCTACAATTACCAAATATATATTTTATGAAACTACGTTTTATAATGAGTATAAAAATATTGATTTGACATTGTGAATGTTGATATATTTTTCTATAAGTTTGGTCAAAGTAGAGGTACATTGACTTCAAACAAAACTTAAATTCACAATGCAGACTAGTTCCTCTGTCCAAGTGTGTGCCATGTCCTATCTAGTCATCACAACAAGCTTAGCTACTACTACTACAATTAATCCAAATTAATTCATGAGTTTAATTGGGGTAGTTTTGTAAAGTACGAGATACATTCATCCACTCACAAAATGCCTTGGCTGATAAGATTTGAGATTTGAGCCTTATAAACTAGAAAGGAGGGAGTATTCCCATGTGCATGATACCAGCTAGTAAGATACTCCCTCCTTTATGGTTTATAGGGCTTATCTCAAAATTTTAGTTTTTCCATTCTATAAGGCTCAATTTCATTGTTTCCCATCACATGTTCAGATTCCAAGGTGCATTAAATCATTGAATGCAAGTATTGAGAGAAAATTGACCAGTGCATGTACTTTATGCATGCATGCATTGCAATTAATGCATTGATAAACAAATTTTTTTGAGGAAAACAAGAGCATAAATTAGGTTCTTCTGCAAACTACAAAAAGTATTCCACCACTCAGCATCTACCATGGTTGGTGAGATTTTTGAATTGAGCCCTATAAACCAGAAAGGAGGGAGTACCACATTACCACCACTATGGCCAGCCTTAATCATCGCATGCAATAATTTAGTTCACATTGAAATCTGAACGCCTGCTTGACTCTCCTTCTCCCTTCGGTAGTCCCACCACTCCACTGCATGTGGAAAAATCTGCATGCATGACTCTCCTCCCCC
>NC_041386.1:288619793-288626153 GCF_002162155.2 Triticum dicoccoides
AGTCCGTTGTGACCAGCAATATTTCCACCCCTTCCCTCCCCCATAATTTACTCAAACAAATATGCCCAAGTAGCTGTTATGTTAATCACGCAACGTATCTTATGGGACGCTGCTTTAGTTACTTAACTACAGGTGCATTGGGTCACTGACATGTGGGTCCAAGAGGCATCTAGCACACATGTCAGTGAGGCAACTGGACCTGTAGTTAAGTCAGTGAAGCTCAGTCCATATCTTATGTAGGTGTGCCATTGCTCGCTATAAATACCGCGCCTCCAACAGCATTCGGAAGAACGCTCACGTTCACGCTATGTCCTCCCCTCCCTCTCACGTCGACCACCATGGCATCTCCGCTCCCAAGCCCTAGGCGCCCCTTGCTACACCACGCTAACGGTCACGTGTCGCCGTTCTGTTCCTTTCTGCCACTAGTCGAGGAGGGCGTGTCGGTGTTCCGCTCCTCGCCGCGACGCTGCGAGGTGGATGCACCGGCGTTCCCTATCTCGCCAGCACGTGCGTCGGAGGACATTTCGGCTCCCCACTATGAGGTGAATGTTGTGCCACCCGCCGAGCGCCCCCCAACCTTGAGGAGCTTTGGAAAGAAATGGATGTCGCCTTGTGGGAGGCCTTGCTTCCGGCAGAGCGTGCCAAAATAGAGGCGGAGAAGAAGGCCGAGGAAGAGAAGCACGCCGCGGGGCGAGATGCCTGGTAGGCCTATCTTGCGTCTGACAGAGTCATGCAATTGGCTCTTTGGCAGAAGGCTCGTGCGAGGGCCGTGCGGGTGGTGGAGGACGCCCGTGCCAAATCCCTAAGTGCAGTCAGGCCCAAGCGTCTCATCTGCGCTTGGCGGTAACTGGGTGCACGCTTCCAGCGAGGAAGAGTACCTGTTGGCGCCGGATCACCACACCGGTGAGATCGTGCTCGCCCGCAGGCAAGCCGCCAATCAACACCTTGCAAGTTGCGAGGCTAAGGAAGAGGCGTTGTGTCGGCGCGCTGGGAAACGGCCGCGCACCAGGGCACTCGTGGCACGCTGCAAGCGCTCCTGTGAGCGCCGTGGCTTTTATTAGGAATATAATTTAGTTTCATAAGGTGATCTCATTAGTTTTGGGACGCAAATGATAAATCCCGAATGTTCGGGAATTATTAGCATCCTTAATTCACTACTAGGCAAAAGGCTAGCAGCAGCGCGGGTTTTAGGTGTATCAGTAGTGCGGGGACCGGCGCTACTAATAAGGCGCTACAGCTAACACGTAGCAGTAGCGCGTGCTCACCAGCGCTACTGCTACACAAGTGTAGCCGCAGCGCGCTTCATGGAAGCTCGCTACTGCTAATAGCTCTAGCGCGCTTTGCCTGGATGCACTACTGCTATCGTGCCACTGCTGCTAACTTTTCTCCACTTGCTACTACTAATTTTAGTAGTTTTTGTTTTTTTTCTGCATATTTGTTTTGTATTTGAATGGGCTTTATAGAACAATCTTTAGTAGATACAAATGTCATCATGATACACATACCAATGGCTGCGATACCACAAATGTAATCATAGCATAAACATACAAATAGTCTCATCATAATCATCATCCAACACAAAGTGGTATCTCGTCATCATCTCGAAAATAGCGATACATGCAAGTCTCGAATACTTGCAACTACAACGTCATACATGCGAGAAGAGCTATCACTATGAGTGAGAGGGGAAGCGGCGGTTACGAGTCATCTCTCGCGCTAGCGTGAACCTCAAGTAACTAGGTTCTCCTTCTTCACTGCTTTTCAAGCCTTTATGGCTGGCGCCCGAGACCCCATTCACTTGCGCCTGACACTCAGGCCACTCGTTGTACACCCCCGAAACCTTCCCTTTGTACATGACATAGCACCACCATCTCGCCATCAAGAAACTAGGTACCTGTTAGAGATGCATGTTCATCAAGAGGATGTACAATCATATGCAACAAAATATATTATAGCAACACGAAAAAGAAAGGGTTAATTAGCAACTAGGTGCAAGATACAGTACGCAAACTAATTAACTAGAGGTACGCAGGTCATCGTACCCAAACAAACAAAGTAGCGTTACGCAAGTTCGGCAGGGACCGTGGACATCACAAAGTTTGATCGCTAAAGAAAGTATACAAGTTCAACCGACACATATCATCATCATCGGCATCATAAATCACTAGAAGTTCCATCCTTCCGTATCATCGAGGATGGACCCTACCTTCTTGAATGGTGTGAGGTCTTGACGTTGCATGCCTAGGCGAGTTCGGACGTCAGCTCACGATATAGGGCTGTGGTGGAACATCCCCTTCTCATCAACAACTTCTTTCATGATGATCGTCGCAATGTCCCTTTGGATGCGAAAGAAGTCATCTCTAAGTTCATAATCTGCTTTTCCATGAGAGTCTAGCCACTTGTGGATATGTTCATCGTTTTTGCTTGTCATGCGAAGCTTTTTGGTGATCTGTGTTGAAATCAATCATGAGATGGAGTATGTAGAATCCATCCTTCTTGCTTGGTTTTGGGACATGGATGCAACAGAAGTTAGTTTTATGCGTGAAACCCATCTTCTTGTTCCTTTGTTTCCTGATCTGCATGTGGCCACCTCTAATGCTGAAGCCATGGAGGGCATCATCCAGAATATTCATTATGTGGGTGTAGTCCTTCTTCTCGTAGTCTTTGGAAGGGTCGAAATACATGGCGTGGGAGACTCGTGGTTAAAGAACGATAAGGACGGCGCGCTCCTTGCTGCGGGGAGAAGATACCTCAAATTATTCTTCATATGAGCGAGAAGGAATGATTGAAATGTACGAAAGGGTTGTCCGGAACTAACTTACTTTGGATGATAAGGCAGAAGGACAATTTGCTGGTTGTTATTCTGTACCATGAAGTTTTGGAGGTAGTCCCTAGCAGTTTCGTGCTCAAAGTCGCCGAGACTCAAGAAAGACTCGTGCATGTAGTACGGATCCGCCAAACGGATTTGCGAGACTTCTTCTCTCTTCATGACAGAGCTCATATGTAGCGCGAAAAGGCAGACGATTGTAAAATCGAGCCGCCTTGTCAAAAACATCTCAAAGATATGGTCAAACCGTAGGAAGAACACCTCCGCGGGCCATGTGTCGACGTAGTGCTTCCCCTCAGGCAGACGAGCCGCGTATGTCGGATATCCTGGATCCTTCGAGGCTAGTAGGCTTTTCTCAGTCGACAGCACATGGTCGGGCAGTCTCCTGAGATCCCCTGATAGTGCCTCCAGCGGTTTTGACGATAGCATTGGCTCGCCCGTGAGATGGAACATGGCCGCAACTTTCACGGGTACACACTCTTCAGAATCCATCATCTGGCTGCTATGTGCTCTGGCTTGTTTGGAGGCAGCTAACTTCCCCGATCTCTTCCTCTCCTTTTTCTTGGGAACACCTTCCAGACCCTTCCTTAACCCCTGCCCAGTGTTCCCGGGCTAAGCACTATATTGCCCTCGGCTAGTTGAGCCTGTGTTTTGGCGGCATCTTCAGGCGTGTCCCGTGGGGATTTCATGAAGAGAGACCTTTTGCAATCCCTGCTACGACCTTCCTGCCCAAGCAGATCATCCATATCCTCATTAGCATGCTGATAGCCCTATTTGTCCTATGGTTGACTCATCATATCTATGTCATAGTCATACTCATCATACCTCCGCCTCTTCATCCATTATATGTTCTACAGGACCGGTTACATCAGCTAGTACTATTGCACCCCCTTCATCACGTCGTCCGCCGCTCTCACCCGACAATACAGGAGCTGGTAATTGCGTAGGTAGGGTGGTGGTCTCTCCACATGGTTGTTGATGTGTGGTTATTGGTGTGTTCTCGGTCGGCTCCAGACGAGTAAGATTCTTTAGCGATAGTAGCACCCAACCCTTGCAGTTTCCAATCCGCGGCAGGGTCTCGTCGTCCTCTCCCACAGGATATACTAGAGGAGGAAAATGCTCGTGCCCCGATTTCACACTGGACAAGCTAACCCTGAAGTGCCCAGCGGGGATCGGCTGGTTGTGGAATGTGGGTTGCAAGGGGTTCATTATCATCCCCTTTCCCACGTCCACCTTCTGGCCTTTGATCAAGTAGAGTATGGTGCACGGGGTTTCTTTGGCCTGCAAACACATATGTCTGTGGCGTAAATCATCCGAAAGGCAACGAAAATATAATATTCTATGTTGGTGCGACATGTAATTACCGTGATGGCGTTGAGATCATCAAAACACGAAGGCCCACCTAGCACGCTAGAGACTGAGGACGGGCTGCTATGAGCAGGAGCGACTGCGAGAGGAGGCCCGGTTGCGTGAGCAAGTGATGGTGCAGTGGTGTTGTTCTTCACGGAGTTGCTCCCGACGAAATTGGGCAACGGGAAATCATGTACCGTCTTTTCTGGATTTTCCTTAGTCCAGTTGATGATAGCTGGAACCAAGTTAGTAGTGAAATCATTTCTACAGGCAGTTACAGCTGCATTGACTGCTTGCAGTAGCAACTCATTTTTCGCCTCGGCTATTTTTTTCGCGTCCTCAACTATTTTTTCTCGACCGCAAGCTTCACCTTCTCGTCGATGTCCCGCTGACTAAACTTCTTTTTCTGCTTCTTGGCCTCCGGGCCCTCTTTGTAAAACACCTTCCACGTGGCGTCGTCTCCAGCGTCATGCACATGACCATATTGCGGCCGCTCGCCCAAAGGGAGTCCCTTAAGTTCGTTCAAGGCCTGGTTGAGAGGGTTATCCCACTTGGGCGTCATCGGAGAAGTAGGGATTTCAATTGCAAGCTGGTGTTGCTTCTCCTGCAGAAGGAGCGTGAACCGTTTAGGAATTTGTAGTCGACTAGATCTGGAGCTAAATGTAGGGTGGTAAAAGAATAATTACCAGTAGTCTAATCAATTTCCTCGTGATTTGGTCCATGTAAAAAACTTTCATTTCCTTGTCCCACTTGTAGCGGGCCCTGATGAAGTCACGCTCCAAGGGGTTGGTGAACTTCGTGAAGGGGTCTGGGAGACCCGCGGCTTCACGTTCAGCGTCCTCCTTATCCCATATGGGCCTTTTACCGAGGTAGCCACGGCTTCCGAGGCAATGCTTCCCCGTGTTCCTTTGCTGAAGGCTCTTGAATTTCATAGCCTTAGACTTGGCTGCCTCGGTAGCGCAAGTGTCCTTGAACTTTTCGAACTCCTCTACCATAAGTGTCAGATTTTTCTCCAGAATCTTGGACAGGGGTTCCTCAGCCTCAATAGCTCGTTTCACCCTTCCTTTCCAAGAGGCCAAATCATTGCTGAACATGCCCATGGCATGATTGTTAATCTTTTTCATCTTTGGATCATCCCACGGTTCTTCTATGATATCATCCTGGTCGGGGAACTTGAATCTCTTGTGCAACTTCGTCAGGAGCAACTGCATCAAATGTTCTTTACTCCTTAAGTCATCGTCGTTGATGCTCGCGCATTCCCGTAGGATGCATCCTACTTGGTTCCCATAGCACTTGTGAGGTTCTTCCGGCTCAAATGGCTCAAACGTGCCAGGTGCCATCTTTGTGATCACCAGTCGTCCAATCCCTAGTTTGTTAGGTTTTCGTATCCTCTACTTCTTCTGCTTCTTCTTTTCGATAGCGGCATCGGTACCTTCCCTGCCGGTATATTCCTCGTAGGTACCTTCCCCGCCGGTCTCGGCGCCGCCATCGGTGCCGGCGCCGTCGGTGTCGATGTCGGCGTCAGTACCATCATCGAGGCCGACCTACAAACCTTGACTTTGCATTTTCTTAGTAGTCAAATAGTCGAGGTACTCTTGTTCACCCTCATAATCCATCTCGTCTGCATCTTGGTCAGAAGGACCAGTTTCTTCATTGTTCGACATGTTTCCTATGATTAAGTCTCCTTGTTTAATTCCAAAACTATGAAAAAATGATAAATGACATAAAAAAGAAATCTATGTTTGCCGGAATGTCGTTTCCGAGCACTCGATATGCCTACTATCTAGCACAAATCATGCCAAAATTCACGGGAAACTTCGACATGACCTTTGCTAAAAAATGGACATATCGAGCACCTGAAATTCACCGGAACGGAAATGAATCAACATTCCGGTGTAACATAGGCCACTCGGATCATTTACCCTGCACATAATCATCATGTCCAAATGACATGTCCAAATATCCACATATATAACCTAATTAACCATCTTCCCTAAATAAAACCTAACTAAGTTAACCAAAAAACCTAACTAAAACCTTACAGAGGGTGCAGGCCCGATGACAGCCGCGGTTGGGAGAGGTCGGGGTTGGGGTCGAGCGCCGGGGACGGAGCCGGGGTCGGATCCTCGGCCGTGGGCGAGCGCCGGGGTCGGGGTCGAGGCCGTGGGCAAGCATCGGGGTCG
>NC_041386.1:288626439-288716957 GCF_002162155.2 Triticum dicoccoides
GAGAGTGGGGGGATTTGGGGGAAACGAGGCGTGATGAAGAGAGGAGTGGGGATTTTGGTCTCCGGCAGCGTGACAGGGGAAGGGAGAGTGGGGGGATTTGGGGGAAACGAGGCGTGATGAAGAGAGGAGTGGGGATTTTGGTGGTTAAGTGGGCATAGTAGTAGCGCATTTAGGAAAAACGCGCTATAGCTACTCGAGGTAGCTATAGTGTTTTCCTGTAGAAACCGCTACTTCTACCTTGACTAGTTGTAGCTCTTTTTCAGTAAACCGCTACTGCTATAACCAACAGTTTTCCTTTATTTTCTCTTACATTTTTTCCAAGAGCAGTGAACGAAGGGAAGGCGATATATATTGCATCATTTGATGGTTAAATATGTATACAAAATAGGAACACACACACACACAAATATATATATATTACATCATTTGACCGATAACATACGGTTCCTTAGCGTTGACGTTTTCATTTTTGAGTCAGCTTCTTTCCCTTCTTGTTCGTTGAAGAATAATTGAGCCCCTCATTGTGACATTGCCTTTTCCATGGAGTACGATTTTTCTTAGGTAATGTAGTATTGATTCTTCTTTTGACGTATACTTCATCATCATCATCATCTTCCCTCATTGGGTTGTCGTACTGATCGTAGTCTTCCTCGTTGGCGACTCCATCCATTCCAATGATGTTCCTTTTGCCTCTCCTCACGACAACACGGCTGGGATTGCGCGGGTCGGTTATGAATAAGCATTGTGTCACGTTCTTAGCGTGTACCCATGCCTCATTTTTTGCGATAGCGTTCACGGTAGCGCTCTTGGCGTCGAGTATAGTCATGGTAGTGAAATTCATGTTTTCTCTTTCGACATTCTTAGCCCATCTGACACAGAACAGTGTTGTGTTGCACAGTCCAGAGTAGTCAACCTCCCAGATCTCCTCGACCCTTCCGTAAAATCTTTCAGTTGTGCCATTGTCGCTGCCGGTCATGCATTCCATCGTCACCCCTGAGTTCTGATCACCACTGAACATATCTTTGGCCTCCATGTAGAACGTGTATCCGTTGATATCGTATGCATGATACGTTAGGATGTTGGGCAAGGGGCCATGTGCTAAGGCATATATGAGCAATCTGTCCTTATAGCCCTCCTCCGGGGGATTAGCAATAACTAGCACATATGCCCGTGCGTTGCAACGGGGAAAATTGATGTTTTGCACAAGCATAATGTCCCAATTTAGTCGTGTTCATATTTTCTTTGCAGGGTGTAATGTCCCACTGATTTCATTTAAATACAATCCTTTTTAATGGCATTTAAATATGATCCTTTCATTAATTACCATGAAGTCCTCACCCATTTTAGTCAGGAATCAAATCCTTCCTTTTCTAATTTAGTAGCCCCAACACATTAAGGCCTATAGATCCTTTCTATTAATTATCCTACCTTTTTACCTCAAATCCTTCATGTAGAATTTATTAAGACCACAATCTTTCTAATAGTTATTCCACCGATTTACCCATAATCCTTTCTTTAATTAGCCACATTCGTTTACATATTATATTTAAGCAGACAATCCTTCCTTCATTAGCTCATTCGCTTAATTAGCTCTCCCTAAACATGAGCCTTGGACCTCACCCTTCCCTATCTACAGGAACGAAGGGCGATTTGTGCGAACCCCGGGCTCTCCACCTCGCCGTTGCCGAATCGGCGGCTCCCTCGCCCTCCGCCAGATGCTCCGACGGTGGCAGGATGGGGGAGGCCCGATTTGCAGCGTGTACATAGTGTAGGAGTGCCTAGGGAGCCAGCTGGTGGCGTCGTGGAGGCGGCGGTGCGACTGGATCGGTGTTTTGCAGGTGTTGGTCTCCCCTTCGACGGGGAAGTTATGGTGGAGCTCCGCGGTGGACCAGCTCCTTTCTTCGTGCTCGCTGCTCGGTGGAGAGGCCGTGCACGGTTCCCCCATGCCAAAGATCGAGGGATGGCGACTCCGGTGGTTGAAGTTCTGGAGAAGGAAGACGATGTTGAGCGGTGCGATGACAACGACGGCCATGAGTGTAGGTCCTCAGGGACCGTTGATCGGAGACTTCCCGTTTCGCCCCAGGGCTGCGTCGATCCAAGGCGTCAGCGAGCAGCGGCGAACTGCGTGTCACCGGCTCGTCCATGGCGCCAAAGTAGTCTGGTTGCAGAGGGGCTTGGTTGTAATTTTCTTTTCTGTGTGGACCTTTCAGTAATTTGGCCATTTTAATATCAACTCCTTTTCTCGCAAAAATAAATAAACATGATGGCTGCCACTCATATATTTAGAGTGAGTTTGGATTAGTAAATATGAAAGGTGCATAAGTCTTTGGTTGTTACATCTAAGAGATAGACAGGAGGTCTTGTGTTCAATTCCCACAATGTTGATTTATTTTGACCCAATTATTTTTCACGGTCTCTCTATGAAAGCCCATAAAAGGCCCATCAACATACAAGTAACTGGCCCGGATCGCTTAACGTGTGTAAACCAAACATAAAGGACTAAACCAAACCAGGAATACCTATTCCCTTTAATAGTAGGTATAGATATGCTCTTTCAACCAATGTAGGAAAGTGGAGTTGTGCTCTCTAGTAACTTCGGCGTCCGTCCTGCATACCCCCCGGTCACGATACTTCTTTGCGATAATTTCTTTGTTCAGTGCGAAGAAAAGATCTACCTCATCTAGGTGTTGTAGCACTACCAAGTTTGCCATGTCAAAGTCACTGCATCGACCTGAGTATTCCACGTGCAGTTCCCTGCGACCGTTGGAGTGACCTTCTCCTTCGAGCCTCCCCTCGTGCTTGTTAACGGGCAAACCAACACTAACATCAGGCGGCTGGTTTGCGCCATATAGAAAATTCTCGCAGAAAGAGATGCACTTTTGTGTCAGATAGCCCTGGACGATGCTTCAATCTGGACGGGACATGTTACGAACGAATCCTTTGATGATCCCATTCATCCTCTCAAACGGCATCATGTTGTGCAGAAATGACGGCCCCAAGTCCATTATGTCGTCCACAATATGGACACACAGATGCACCATCACGTCAGAGAACGCAGGCGAGAAGTACATCTCAAGCTCATTTAGTATCACAACGATCTCTTCCTGTAGCCTTCTGAGCTGCTTCACACTAGTTGACTTTCGAGAGATGACGTCGAAAAAGTTGCAAAGACCAGTAAGCATCTCACGGACATGCTTGTCCATTATCCCTCTAAGGGCAACAGGTAGTATCTGCGTCATCATCACATGACAGTCATGGGACTTCATCCCGCTGAACCTTTTCTTGTCCGTGTCTAGATATCTGCTTATCTTGCCACAGTAACCCAAACTTAAAGAATTGACACAAGTAAGGAACTTAAAGAATTGATCAATCTCAGTCTGACTTAAGGTGAAGCAAGAAGGGGGCAATAACCCTCTTTCTTTATTTTCTTGCCCTTCTTCTCCCGCGCCTCTGTCTCCGTCTCTGTCTTGTCTGATTGTTTATGGGGCGGCATGTGCAGACCTTCCCTGATTTTCAATTCTTGCAAGTCTTTTCTTGCCTTCGGACCATCCTTGGTCTTATCCGGCATGTTCATTAGTGTCGCGAGCAAACTCTCAAGGACATTCTTACAGATGTGCATTTTATCAAGGCAATGAGGTGTATCGAGTTTGTGCCAGTACTCCAAGTCCCAGAACACAAACCTCATCTTCCATACCTTCAGCAGCCGCTCCGGCGCCTTTTTCATCGTCTTTCCCGGCGCGGGGCACTCCTTCCAGTTTTTCAACAGCTCATCAATTTCAGCACCGCTCCGCTTACGTGGAGGTCCTCAATGCTCAGCCTGACCATTGAATAGATCTCCACGATTTCTCCACGGGTCGTCCTGTTCAAGCCATCTACGATGCCCCATGTACACGATTTTCCCAGACCCGCCATCTTTCCTTGACGTTAGCTGCTGAGACGTTGTATCATCCATGCACCGCGTGCATCCGCAATATCCATGGCACACCTGGCCTGCGACATATCCGTAACCGAGATAACCGTGCACCGTCGTGATCAGCGCGGCTCTCATGTAGAAATACTCGCCTTTGCTGGCTTCCTATGTCTTGGCCGGTGTTTTCCATAAAGTGTCTAACTCTTCTTGAAGTAGCCCCAGATACAAATTAATATTATTTCCTGGTTGTTTCGGCCCTTGAATAAGCATGCTCATGTGAATGTACTTCGACTTCATGCACAACCAGGGGGAGGTTGTACATCCATACAAACACGGGCCATGTGCTATGGTTGGTGCTCTGGTTGCCAAAAAGATTCATGCCATCGGTACACGCGCCGAGCATGATGTTCCTTCCATCACATTCAAAATACCGATAGAAGATGTTCAACGCTCTCCACTGGCTTCCATCCTTGACGTGTCTCAGCTTCGGATCATCTCCATCGTCGGGCTTCCTCCTCTCCGCGTGCCAGCGCATTAGCTTTGCTTCCTTGGGATCTATGAAATACCGCTGGAGACGGGGATTGATCGGTAAGTACCATACAACTTTCTGGAGACATTTCTTCCCGCCCTTCTTGTATCGAGAAGCATTGCACACCGGACACCTTGTTTTTCCGCGTGCTCCTTCCGATAAATTATGCAATCGTTGATGCATGCATGGTATCTAACATGCGCCATATCAAGAGGGCACATGATCTTCTTGGACTCTCAACACTACTAGGATATAGATTCCCCGCGGGAAGAACATCCTTTAGGTACTTGAGATGCTCATCGAGGGTAGTGTCGGTCCATTTGTTTTTAGCCTTCGTCTTCGGGAGTTGGAGCGTGAAACTCAAGCGGGTCACCTCAGGATTGCAACCATCATACAATGGAGTGTTCGAGTCTACCACCAGTTGCTCTAGCTTAGCCTCCTCTCTAGAAGCAACTCTCTTAGTACTCGTCTCCTTGCGAAGCAGTGTTTGAACATGAGGGTCCCGCACGATTGAACTTAGTACTGATGAACTCTGCTACGTGGAGTCCACGTTCTCTCCACCAACATGTCCAGCCCCTTCTCCTCCACCATGTTCGGCCCCTTCTCTACCTCCATGTCCAGCCTCTTCCCCGCCGCCATTATCGATCATCTCTTCGTCTTGCCCAGTGTTGTCATTGGCTGCCCTGTCGGCGTCCTCAACATCATCATCATCATCATCTTCTTCTTCAATTATCCACTGAGTATATGTAACGCCCCGAGACCGTTGCGCCAGGTGTCTTTCAGTTATTCGCCGGCGTTGCCATGTCATTTGATTGCGTGTTGCTTTTCATCATGTCATCATGTGCATTGCATCATCATGTTTTCAAAACTTGCATTCGTCTGGGTTCTTCGAGTTCTATCCGTTGTCCGTTCTGAGCCCAACCGCACTTGCACGCGCCCGCGGCATGTCCGAGATATTATTTTATAAGTGGCCGGAAAATGTTCTCGGAATGGGATGAGAGTTAGTGTGTGGTCTTATTATAGTGTAGGTAGACCGCCTGCCAAGTTTCATCGCATTCGGAGTCCGTTTGACGCCCCAACAGTTAACTATAGCGGCAGTATAGTCGGTCTATCGTCAGACGTTTTCGGTCTCCGGACATAGTCGCCGGGCCTCTCCTCTTCTCTCTTCTCATCCCTCTGTCTTCTGCACTACCTCTCATCCGCCAGACCCAACCTAACCTCTCTCATCAGCCCGCCGCCCTCCTCGCGCGCGGGCCCAAAAGCTGTCCCGACGCGACCCGGACAGTCGTCACCGTTGGATTCGGATCATCCCCGAACATCTACAAAACTACTTCATTTTTCTCTTTGGGCTACCTAACCTATTTTTCTCGACCGTCCATTTTCAATCGGAGGGACGAGATACCCCCTAACCTAATCCCCTACCTATATAAACAGTCAAACCCTAGCCTAGTCTGTCCCATCCATCCAATCCCTCCGCCGCCGCCAGTCTCTCGCATCTTCATCGGGATCCTCCCAGATCCATCTCTCTCCAACCAGCTCCCGAGCCTCCACCTCTCGATCTCCTACCCAATTTGAATTCTCTCTGACCACCTCCCTTGATTTTCGTTGCTGCCCAATCCACAGCCTCCTCTGCCCATCGCCTGAGCCTCCTCTCGTCCAGGAGCATGAGTTCCTCCCGTGTGCGCCTTCACCTGACCCCGTCGCGTCCATCTTCATCGGAGCACCACCAGACCAGCAGGTAGCCGCCGTGCCCAGCCTCGCCCCTTCCCTTCTCTCGATCCCTCTCATCTTCTCTCACCCGACTCTGTCCCTCTCTGTTTGCCTACAGGAGGAGCCCCTCTGCCATGGATGGCCGCCGCCACGAGCGACGCCAGGAACCTCCTCGTCTCGTGCTCCCGTGCAGTCTCCGTCGTCACTCGAACGCCATGGATGCCTCCCCGAGTTCCAGTTCGCCTCATGGTCGGCCGGGAACCGGTGTCCCGCAGCCGAAGCCGGCCGTCCCCGACTTGCTGAACCACGCCGAGCTACCGGAGCCCCGCTTCAAGTCCCCGCCGGTCTTCCTCCATGATGCTACCACCTTGAACCTCTCCCGCCGGCCTCTGTTTTCCCCGCAACGCGTCGGCCACATCTAGCAGCGCCTCGAGGCCGAGCAGCTCCACCGCGCTAGTCCGCCAGGCCAGCCGCCGTCTTCGTTCAAATCCAGCAATCTCCGCCACCAGTCCATCGAAACCGGTCCTCCTCGCCGCCTGCTGCCTCCTCTGCATCGTGCTGGCGGCTGGCGCGCCGTTCCCCTGCTTCTGCGTGCGAGCACGCGAGGACAACGACCAGCGCCAAGTTCCGCTTCCCCACGTTGACCTCGTGCGCTCGTCCACATCCAGCATGGACCCGCTCCAAGACACCCGCGCGAGCCTCCTATGCTCGCCCGTGTGGGTTGCCGCGGCTGCAAGGCCCAGCTGAAGCCTGCCAGCCTTGCCTCCCATGGACCGGGCCTTGGCCCATGGGTGAGCTCGCCGCAAACCCTCCTCTCTGTTGGCCCAGTTCAGCAGATTCGTCCCTATAGTGTTTTTTCCTCTAGGCGGATTTAATCAATTATCCCAGGATTTACTGTTTTGTAGAAAAACCCTCATTGTCATGCATATAATAACTTATTAATCATGCATCATGTGTAAATAATTTATATATGAATAGTGCTTAGAAATTCATCTAGTTTCATAATATCCAACTTTCATCAATGTTAAAAATGTTTAACTTGCTGTTTGCTTTTATCTTGCATAAATAGCATGTTAAAATGATTTATTTCATAACTAAGTAACCGTAGCTCCAAATTTAATAAACTTTATATGTAAATAGGGTAGAAAAATGCCTAGTTCAACATGGTGTACTTGTTTTGCATGTTTAATAACTCTAAAATTGTGCCTAGGGAAGATCAGTACCAAACCTAATATATGCATAAGGGGATTTACCGGAATTGTTGTTCGTTGCTTCCGGCCTCATTTAAACTTGCCTAGATGGGTAGTTTTATTATGTTTCACCCTCTTGCCATGTTTAACAACATTTAATATTGTAGGGTACATAAACAAGATCGAAACTAAATAACTTGAATGTGGTGTTTCGTCAATATGCAACTCGTTGCATATTGAGCTCCACTTAATTTGTAGGATTGTTTTGTGCATTTTGCCATGCCATGTTTCTTTAAACTGGACATGCATCATACTCGATTGTGCATCATGCCATGTTGATGTGTTGGTTGTTTACTATGTTGTTTGCTTCTTTCCAGTGTTGCTTCTTCAGGGTGGTTCCGATAACGTTGTGTGTGTGAGGATCCGCTCGACTACGTCCGTTTATCTTCTTCATGGACTCGTTCTTCTTCCTTGCGGGATTTCAGGCAAGATGACCATACCCTCGAAATCACTTCTATCTTTGCTTGCTAGTTGCTCGCTCTTTTGCTATGCCTACGCTGCGATACCTACCACTTGCTTATCATGCCTCCCATATTGTTGAGCCTAGCCTCTAACCCACCTTGTCCTAGCAAACCGTTGTTTGGCTATGTTACCGCTTTGCTCAGCCCCTTTTATAGCGTTGTTAGTTGCAAGTGAAGATTGAAGTTTGTTCCTTGTTGGAACATGGAGATGTTGTTCCTTGTTGGAACATGTTTACTTGTTGGGATATCACAATATATCTTATTTAATTAATGCATCTATATACTTGGTAAAGGGTGGAACGCTCGACCTTATGCCTAGTGTTTTGTTCCACTCTTGCCGCCCTAGTTTCCGTCATATCGGTGTTATGTTCCCGGATTTTGCGTTCCTTACGCGGTTGGGTTATAATGGGAACCCCTTGACAGTTCGCCTTGAATAAAACTCCTCCAGCAAGGCCCAACCTTGGTTTTACCATTCGCCACCTAGCCTTTTCCCTTGGGAGTCGCGCATCCTAAGGTTCATCTTTATTTTACCCCCCCCCCCCGGGCCAGTGCTTGTCTAAGTGTTGGTCCGAAATAGAGCCACTTGCGGCGCCACCTCGGGGAAACTTGAGGGATGGTTTTAGCTGTACGTAGTGTTCATGCGGTGTTGCCCTGAGAACGAGATATGTGCAGCTCCTATCAGGATGTCGGCGCATCGGGCGGTCTTGCTGGACTTTTTTTACCATTGTCGAAATGTCTTGTAACCAGGATGTCGAGTCTGATCGGAATGTCTTGGGAGAAGGAATATCCTTCGTTGACCGTGAGAGCTTGTGATGGGCTAAGTTGGGACACCCCTGCAGGGATTTGAACTTTTGAAATCCATGCCCGCGGTTATGGGCAGATGGGAATTTGTTAATGTCCGATTGTAGAAAACCTGAACTTGATCTTAATTAAAATACACCAACTGCGTGTGTAACCATGATGGTCTCTTTTCGGCGGAGTCCGGGAAGTGAACACGGTGTTGGAGTAATGCTTGACGTAGGTAGTTCCAGGATCACTTCTTGATCATAGTTGTTCGACCGTGCTTTTGCCTTCTCTTCTCGCTCTCATTTGTGTATGTTAGCCACCATATATGCTAGTCGCTTGCTGCAGCTCCACCTCATACCTTTCTACCCTTCCCATAAGGTTAAATAGTTTTGATCGCGAGGGTGTGAGATTGCTGAGTCCCCGTGACTCACAGATACTTCCAAAACCAGCTTGCAGGTGCCGTTGAACCATGCAGATGACGCAACCAAGCTCAAAGGAGGAGCTCGATGAAGATCGTGTTCTTTATGTTGTTCCGTTTTCCAGTTGATCAGTAGTGGAGCCCAGTTGGGGTCGATCGGGGATCTATGTAGCATTTGGGGTATTCTTCTTTTATTTTGGTTCCGTAGTCGGACCTTGATTGTATTTGGATGATGTAATGCTTTATTCATGTAATTGTGTGAAGTGGCGATTGTAAGCCAACTATGTATCTTTTTCCCCTATTGAATTACATGGTTTGTGTGAAGATTACCTCACTTGCGACATTGCTTTCAATGCGGTTATGCCTCTAAGTCGTGCTTCGACACGTGGCAGATATAGCCGCATCGAGGGCGTTACAAGTTGGTATCGGAGCCTTCCTCGACCTTAGGAGCCCCCACTGCTTGATCGAATTAGTTGCCGTTGTTGAGTCTAGAAAAATGTTTTGAGTCATTTAGGAATTATATATCGGAGAGTTTAGGAATTCTTTTTACTCCCCAGTCCCTTCATCGTTCTGGTGAGGTATCCGGACGTAGATTTTGACTCTTCTCTTCTCAAATTTCACTAAAAAAATTTAGGATCACGCGGGTATCTTGGAATCGTTTCGATCGATTTGTGACGAGAACATTGTACTTGGTGCCTCCTATCATTTAGGGGTTGTGGCAGTGTCCCGGGGAGTTGAGCTCCGAGGTGTTGTCGTCACAATTTTATCGTTGCAGTTCTGGAATACCTGAGTTTAGTTTCGCCGACATCGAAAATCTCTTTTATGCAGTTGTTGGTGAGATAACCTCGACGCCACCCAGTACTAGGGCGGGAGTTCGGGAGTATTGCCATAACTCATATAACGGATGCTTTTCGAAGGTTGAGGTAGATGATTTCTGAAGGTTTCTTGGTTATGTGTTGAAGGATGGATACAGCTGTATGTAGGATTTGTTAGTTTGGGTGAGATATTATGCTTCCCCTGTATCCCCAACACCTGATTGCATAACCGGGAAAATTTTGGGAGTTTACAAGTGAGAATTCAAGTAGCTCTTAGGATATCTTTCCGTCAGATGTATGATATGAAATTGGGGTTCGATGTCTAGTGGTCCGCCTATTCACGATTGGTTTTACAGTGGTCTCGTTGTGTCTTAAAGAGTCCTTGGCTATGCCAACTCGGGGACGCTTCGTATGTCATGTGCACTGCCTTGTACATGATGGTGTTGTACGATCGAGCCCGTGTAGGCCCCACCACGAAAACTTCGGACGAAATCTCTATCATATGTTTGTTCTCGCTTATTCTGCAAGCCAATCCTTTGTTTTGTTTTGAGTTGTGGTATTCGAGTTGCTTCAAAGTCAAATGTTGATTCCATACCTTCCCCAAATGGTGTTCTCATACTCCGAGGTGAATACCAATCCTTCTTGATCATCAAGATTGTTTTGTCAATCCTTTTTCACCGGCGTGTTTCTCTTCAAGTGGATCCGATCATTGCAACATCCGCAAGATCAAGTATCAGTTCTTCTCAACGGTGCTCATTTCATTCGTCCCAAGCTGCCTTTGTTTTCCCGCCCTCCCACCCTTTTTCTTCGAGGACTCGAATTTCTTAATCAAGTGTCCATTTTACTGATGTGAAGTCTCTCCATTCTTTTCAATCAATATCCTTATCCGGTGATTCTCATGAAGATTTCTAACGGAGCTTCAAGTTCGTCATTCTTCATTCTTTTCATCTCCGGTGGTTTCAAATCAAGCTTTCGGTGTTGATCACATATCCCTTTTTCCTCGTTTCAAATACCTTCTCAGACCGGTGCACCTCATAATAATTCACTTCTCGCTATTCATTTGTTCGGGAGTGCTGAAGATATCTCAGAAGGCTTGTCTTGTCTTTCAAGATCAGTTCAACCTATTTCAAGGTTGTTATCTCATTCTAGCCATTTAAATCTTACCGGTGCTTTCTCTCTTTTGAATCATTCTACGGTGTTTCTTTTGAGTGGGCCCTAACCCATAGGTCTTTTTCCAGGATCTTACCTGACTCTTCTAATCTTTCCGGAGTTTTTCTCAAATCTTATAAAGTTTGACGTAAGAATGAATATCCATCAGTCAAATGTCCTTCTCTAAGATCTTTCAAATTCTTTTCATCGTTGGTTCAACCTTTCTAATTTTCATCCCATAGTTTCTCAAAAATTCATGGTGGTGTTTCTCATCATCATTCTCTACATTTGAAGACCGAAGAAGAGTTCTCCTCCATATCTTGCTCCATTCTCTTCAAGATTAATGGTTCTAGCTTGATACCATCCTCTCATAATTGTTTGCGATTGTGGGAATTCTTTTCACCTATCCGGAGCAATTCAAGAGACTTCTCAGTTTGATTATCCGGAGCCCATCTTCGAAGATTTATTCATTCCAGCTTTCAGCTCTCATACTCTAAATCATACCGGTGCTTAAATCAAGTATACTCTAATCAGTTTATGATCTCTTCGTTCTCATGTATCTACATTCTCTCAAGCATCTTCGTTCATTTGCTAAATTCTGCCCGGTGTTTTCATTATCTTTTCTTTGTTCATTTTTAATTCTTCGGGTGGTTCTTCCAAGATTCTTCTTCCGTCGTTTATCATATCAATGCATTCGTGTTTTTCCAAATCTTACCGTTGGTTCGTCGAAGACCTTCCCAAGTTGATGCTATGTCTATCTTAATCCTTTCTACGAGAATAAGTACTATGCCAAATCCACTGTTTGTCATCAATTTAACTGATGAAGGATAAGCATAATGTAATTCTTATTCTTGTTTCATCAAGTAAATTCAATTCCTTATTCCGGAGATTCATCAAATTCGCGGTTTCAATTGGTTCATCTTTTCTTTTTCCCGGAGTTCCAAGCTTTCATCATCATCAAGATCCATCTTATCATTGCAAGGCTTCAACCTTATTCTTTTCATCCTTCATTTCGTTTGATCATTCTTTTATTACCGGAGTTCTTCATGGAGGCTCTACATGATGGTTCACCAAGGATTTAATTCCTTCTCGAAGGATTCATCGAGATTATTTTCAAAGGAGCTCAAGTATTCTTCATCTTGCATAATGAAGTGCAATTCTTTCTACATTATCTTTTGAGGTGGTGTTATGCCATTCGCGATAATTTCCCTCCGTGTTTCATGATTCACAAGTTATCAAGAATGAGGTATTTTAAATCCATCAATCTCTTCATTCGAGTTATCTTGGGTTATATTTCACCTAAAACCTTCCCTAAGGAATGTTGCTATTTATGGTGTTTATCGATGATCCAAGTTTCCTCCTATTCTCTTGATGAAATATGTTTTCATCTCTCCGTCGCTCCCAAGCAAGCAATTGTTTTCGTTTGTGGCAGGTTTTCACCTCAAGTTCTCGAGATGTTTTCCTTAAGCCCACAACAAGCTTACTCTTTCGTTGTTGGTTTTCCCAACAACTCCGTTCAATCCTTCATTTAATGATCCTCTCTCAAATTCATTTGAGGTAGAACATGTTGTTTTCTTATCCGTTCTTTTCATTGCATTCTTTCATTTCTTCTGGAGGCATTGAATGATGCTCTCTTCACTCATCATCTCGTATTGTGAAGATCATGTTCTTTCCTTTTGCTTATCCATTCAACCAGAGTGTCGTGTTTTCATTCGAGCTCTCTCATCTTATCAAGTTTTACCCCCATTCTCAACCGGAGTGCCGTCTGAAATCGTTCTTACCCATTGTGCCATTCTTTCAATAGTTACGAAGGTAGTGTGTTGTTGATTTCATCAAGTATCCTCTCATCTTGTCAAGTTCTTGTTAATTCCTTCCATTTTCAGTCGGAGTGCTGTCCAAATTATATCATTCTTAATACTTCTCTATCTTGACTTACCCAGAGTGGTTTCAATATATATCTTGCCCTCCAACCTCAAGGTTTTTTTCCACAATGTTCTTTGTTTCTCTTTTCTAACGGAGTGTTGTCGACTTTGTTCACCTTCGTGGTATTCTTTTCTCGAAATTGTTCAAACTCGCAAGGTTCCTTGGTTTCACTCATTGGTCAAAGAAGCAACTTAGTTTTACCTCTCCTCTTTCTCTTTCGTTGTCCCTCCGGTGCCATTCTAGATCTCGGGACGAGATCCTCTCGTAGTGGTGGAGTGTTGTAACGCCCCGAGACCGTTGCGCCAGGTGTCTTTCAGTTATTCGCCGGCATTGCCATGTCATTTGATTGCGTGTTGGTTTTCATCATGTCATCATGTGCATTGCATCATCATGTTTTCAAAACTTGCATTCGTCTGGGTTCTCCGAGTTCTCTCCGTTGTCCATTCTGAGCCCAACCACACTTGCATGCGCCCACGGCATGTCCGAGATATTATTTTATAAGTGGCCGGAAAATGTTCTCGGAATGGGATGAGAGTTGGCGTGTGGTCTTATTATAGTGTAGGTAGGCCGCCTGCCAAGTTTCATCGCATCCGGAGTCTGTTTGACGCCCCAACAGTTAACTATAGCGGCAGTATAGTCGGTCTATCGTCAGACGTTTTCGGTCTCTGGAAATAGTCGCCGGGCCTCTCCTCTTCTCTTTTCTCAGCCCTTTGTCTTCTGCACTACCTCTAATCCGCCAGACCCAACCTAACCTCTCTCGTCAGCCCGCGGCCCTCCTCGCGCGCGCGCCCGAAAGTTGTCCCGACGCGACCCGGATAGTCGTCACCATTGGATTCAGATCATCCCCGAACATCTACAAAACGTCTTCGTTTTTTTCTTTGGCCTACCTAACCTATTTTTCTCGACCGTCCATTTTCAATCAGAGGGACGAGATACCCCCTAACCTAATCCCCTACCTATATAAACAGTCAAACCCTAGCCTAGTCAGTCCCATCCATCCAATCCCTCCTCCGCCGCCAGTCTCTCGCATCTTCATCGGGATCCTCCCAGATCCATCTCCCTCCACCCAACGCCCGAGCTTCCACCTCTCGATCTCCTACCCAATTCGAATTCTCTCCGACCACCTCCCTTGATTTTCGCTGCTGCCCAATCCATAGCCTCCTCTGCCCATCGCCTGAGCCTCCTCTCGTCCAGGAGCATGAGCTCCTCCCGTGCGCGCCTTCACCTGACCCCGTCGCATCCATCTTCATCGGAGCACCACCAGACCAGCAGGTAGCCGCCGTGCCCAGCCTCGCCCCTTCCCTTCTCTCAATCCCTCTCATCTTCTCTCACCCGACTCTGTCCCTCTCTGTTTGCCTATAGGAGGAGTCCCTCCGCCATGGATGGCCGCCGCCACGAGCGACGCCAGGAACCTCCTCGTCTCGTGCTCCCGCGCAGTCTCCGTCGTCACTCGAACGCCATGGATGCCTCCCCGAGTTCCAGTTTGCCTCGTGGTCACCATGAACAGGTGTCCCGCAGCCGAAGCCGGCCGTCCCCGACTTGCTGAACCACGCCGAGCTGCCGGAGCCCCGCTTCAAGTCCCCGCCGGTCTTCCTCCATGACGTTACCGCCTTGAACCTCTCCCGCCGGCCTCTGTTTTCCCCGCAACGCGTCGGCCACATCTAGCAGCGCCTCGAGGCCGAGAAGCTCCACCGCGCTAATCCGCCAGGCCAGCTGCCGTCTTCGTTCAAATCTGGCGATCTCCGCCACCAGTCCGTCGAGATCGGTCCTCCTCGCCGCCTGCTGCCTCCTCTGCATCATGTTGGTGGCTGGCGCGCCGTTCCCCTGCTTCTGCGTGCGAGCACGCGAGGACGACGACCATCGCCAAGTTCCGCTTCCCCGCGTTGACCTTGTGCGCTCCTCCACATCCAGCGTGGACCCGCTCCAAGACACCCGCACGAGCCTCCTATGCTCGCCCGCGTGGGTTGCCGCGGCTGCAAGGCCCAGCCGAAGCCTGCCAGCCTTGCCTCCCACCGACCAGGCCTTGGCCCATGGGTGAGCTCCCCGCAGCCCCTCCTCTCTGTTGGCCCAGTTCAGCAGATTCGGCCCTATAGTGTTTTTTCCTCTCGGCGGATTTAATCAATTATCCCAGGATTTACTGTTTTGCAGAAAAACCCTCATTGTCATGCATATAATAACTTATTAATCATGCATCATATGTAAATAATTTATATATGAATAGTGCTTAGAAATTCATCTAGTTTCATAATATCCAACTTTCATCCATGTTAAAAATGTTTAACTTGCTGTTTGCCTTTATCTTGCATAAATAGCATGTTAAAATGATTTATTTCATAACTAAGTAACCCTAGCTCCAAATTTAATAAACTTTATATCTAAATAGGGTAGAAAAATGCCTAGTTCAACATGGTGTACTTGTTTTGCATGTTTAATAACTCTAAAATTGTGTTTAGGGCAGATCAGTACCAAACCTAATATATGCATATGGGGATTTACCGGAATTGTTGTTCGTTGCTTCCGGCCTCATTTAAACTTGCCTAGATGGGTAGTTTTATTATGTTTCACCCTCTTGCCATGTTTAACAACATTTAATATTGTTGGGTACATAAACAAGATCGAAACTAAATAACTTGAATGTGGTGTTTTGTCAATATGCAACTCGTTGCATATTGAGCTCCACTTAATTTGTAGGATTGTTTTGTGCATTTTGCCATGCCATGTTTCTTTAAACTGGACATGCATCATACTCGATTGTGCATCATGCCATGTTGATGTGTTGGTTGTTTACTATGTTGTTTGCTTCTTTCCAGTGTTGCTTCTTCGGGGTGGTTCTGATAACGTCGTGTGTGTGAGGATCCGCTCGACTACATCCGTTTATCTTCTTCATGGAATCGTTCTTCTTCCTTGCGGGATTTCAGGCAAGATGGCCATACCATCGAAATCACTTCTATCTTTGCTTGCTAGTTGCTCGCTCTTTTGCTACGCCTATGCTCCGATACCTACCACTTGCTTATCATGCCTCCCATATTGTTGAGCCAAGCCTCTAACCCACCTTGTCCTAGCAAACCGTTGTTTGGCTATGTTACCGCTTTGCTCAGCCCCTTTTATAGCGTTGTTAGTTGCAGGTGAAGATTGAAGTTTGTTCCTTGTTGGAACATGGAGATGTTGTTCCTTGTTGGAACATGTTTACTTGTTGGGATATCACATTATCTCCTATTTAATTAATGCATCTATATACTTGGTAAAGGGTGGAAGGCTCGGCCTTATGCCTAGTGTTTTGTTCCACTCTTGCCACCATAGTTTCCGTCATATCGGTGTTATGTTCCCGGATTTGCGTTCCTTACGCGATTGGGTTATAATGGGAACCCCTTGACAGTTCACCTTGAATAAAACTCCTCCAGCAAGGCCCAACCTTGGTTTTACCATTCGCCACCTAGCCTTTTCCCTTGGGAGTCGCGCATCCCGAGGGTCATCTTTATTTTAACCCCCTCGGGCCAGTGCTTGTCTAAGTGTTGGTCCGAAATAGAGCCACTTGCGGCGCCACCTCGGGGAAACTTGAGGGCTTGTTTTAGCTGTACGTAGTGTTCATCCGGTGTTGCCCTCAGAATGAGATATGTGCAGCTCCTATCAGGATGTCGGCGCATCGGGCGGTCTTGCTGGACTTGTTTTACAATTGTCGAAATGTCTTGTAACCTGGATGCCGAGTCTGATCGGAATGTCTTGGGAGAAGGAATATCCTTCGTTGACCGTGAGAGCTTGTGATGGGCTAAGTTGGGACACCCCTGCAGGGATTTGAACTTTCGAAAGCCATGCATGCGGTTATGGGCAGATGGGAATTTGTTAATGTCCAGTTGTAGAAAACCTGAACTTGATCTTAATTAAAATACACCAACCGCGTGTGTAACCGTGATGGTCTCTTTCCGGCGGAGTCCGGGAAGTGAACACGCTGTTGGAGTAATGCTTGACGTAGGTTGTTCCAGGATCACTTCTTGATCATAGTTGTTCGACCATGCTTTTGCCTTCTCTTCTCGCTCTCATTTGCATATGTTAGCCACCATATATACTAGTCGCTTGCTACAGCTCCACCTCATACCTTTTTACCCTTCCCATAAGCTTAAATAGTTTTGATCGCGAGGGTGTGAGATTGCTGAGTCCCCGTGACACATAGATACTTCCTAAACCAGCTTGCAGGTGCCGTTGAACCATGCAGATGACGCAACCAAGCTCAAAGGAGGATCTCGATGAAGATCGTGTTCTTTATGTTGTTCCGTTTTCCAGTTGATCAGTAGTGGAGCCCAGTTGGGGTTGATCGGGGATCTGTGTAGCATTTGGGGTAGTCTTCTTTTATTTTGGTTCTGTAGTCGGACCTTGATTGTATTTGGATGATGTAATGCTTTATTCATGTAATTGCGTGAAGTGGCGATTGTAAGCCAACCATGTATCTTTTTCCCCTATTGTATTACATGGGTTGTGTGAAGATTACCTCACTTGCGACATTGCTTTCAATGCGGTTATGCCTCTAGGTCGTGCTTCGACACGTGGGAGATAGAGCCGCATCGAGGGCGTTACAGTATAGTCATCCATGAAACCAGTCATGAGCAGGTGCGCCTCGACACGACCTTCGTCATAGGGGTCGTGCCAAACTATTCCTTTGCATCTTCGACACGGACATAAAACCTCTGTCAGGTTATTTTCTTTCAAGTCCTGCACCGCCGACCGCAACCACCTGTCCACCATCGTCCCACTGACCATCATGAACACCTGCATGGTAGTAATAAACAAATTAATTTAAAAAATGCATGCATGCATCAAAGTCATACAAAAAATTTGCATGACCTTCCCTAAAAATAGGACATACATAGATTTAGAGTTTGCCCGAAATTCGCCGAAACGGAAATAAATCGACATTTCTGCAAACATAGGCAACTCAAAAGCACAATTTGGCGTCAACTCATGGCACACACACACAATTTCCATCATATTTCCCAATTATCATATCACACACACACACACACATACACATATTTCCATTTTGCACAAGCATGAAATTTTAATCACCTCTAGCTACGAGATCGAGCACACGGTGTGGATGATGATGTAAGGAGATTAAAAGTGCACAAAGCTCTGCTTGACAAAGAAAGATCTAGTTAGGGGGCAAATAGGTCACCTAACTAAATGCTACATCTACCTAGCTAGCTAATTTGGGATGAGACAACTTCAACTAGTGGAGGGGGAAGGAAAAAAAGAAAGGAGATGCATTAATGGAGGTAGTGTAGTTAGCTAGGAGTAATGAAGAGAGAGAAAGGTAGGTAGAAGAGGGAGAGTAATTGGGGGAGAAGTATTGAGGAAGAAGAAGAGTGAGAGAGGGAGGATGTGGGAGGTAAGGGGAAAGGGAGGAGAGGAGATTGGGAGAGGAGGTGGAAAAAGGTGGTGGTTGGTCCGTCTTAGTAGCAGCGTGGGACCAAAAACGCGCTACTTCTATGATCGTAGCAGCAACGCGCTTTCCTATCACGCACTACTGCTAAACGGGCCAACCGTGTGGACAATTTCAAAATTAGCAGCAGCGGCGTGACTAAAAAGCGTGCTACTACTATGGCATTAGCAGTAGCGCGCTTCTTGATGCCGCGCTGCTGGTAAAGTTAGGTCGTTGTGTACTGTCGGTGGATTTTTGTAGCAGCACGATTTGAACATCACGTGCTACTGCTAAATTTACATCAATAGCGCGCTTTCCCTAACCACGCTGCTACTAATTAGCAGCAGCCCCTCTTTTTGTGTTGCACTGCTGCTAAGATTCTGTGTATAAGGTTCTCCCTAGTAGTGATTAAGTATGTAAAAGGAAACGTTTGGAAACCTTGTGTATCTGTACGCATTTTGTAAGTACATGCATATAGCACAAACTTTACTATATACTATCACACTACACGTCTCTCTCTATATATATGCTTGCAGATTGTGCTATTCCCCCTGTCCAGGTGAATAACTCATCTTTGGTTGTGCACCATGACCAAAAAGGAGGGAAGACTTATACACCTAGACGGAGGGAGTACTACTATTACTTATGTATGTGCAAATGCACGTTTTAACATTACGATGCGTTTTTTGTAAAAGTAGAAAAACAACACTAGTCAAGCTTGTGAAACGATTCAATGCAACACAAATGCAAAAATTCTCGTTTGGTTGTTTACTTTTAGCTTCCTTCTCTATGGTTATATATCAATCGTACTTTGTACAGAGTATCTCACTGGTCGAGAAGGCATGCAAATTCCCAAACCGCTTCCTAAACCCTGTATCGAATTTTTTGCCTAACAAGTTGTGCCATGCAATTGGAATCCCAACTTGAGTACTACTACTGGGAGTACCAGGGGCCAGTTCTTTTAGGCTTCTAGATTAGTACTCCCCACTACAACTACCTCCATCCCATAACTACTACCTTTGTCCTGGTTTAATGGTCCCCATTATAATCCATATCAAATTTTGACCATAAATTTAACAAATGAAATGTTTGTGCATGTCACATGCACTAACATTTTATCAGTTAAATCTTTGGTCAAAATTTAGCACAAATTACAATGGTGACGAATAAACCCGGACAGAAATACTAGTAGTTTAGCACTAACATTTTAATGTTACTCTCCACTGTGACTAGTCTTATGGGAAAAGATGGGGAAGAGACGGCTTATTTTTTAAGCCTCCAAAAGAACTGGCCCTAGCAGCAGTAGCTAGGGATACTAGGAGTAATAGCTATGGATCGAGTGTGCGAGATGATCCAGAGAAAGTAAATGTAGAGAGATGAAATGCAAAAAAGGCGGAGGGATGTGATGGTTGCTTGTCCGTTTATTTTACCAGGCCACTTATTAATGGGAGTGGTGGGATTTTCTGATATGACGGCTTTACCGCCGTGCCACGAGCGGCCTGAGACTCCCGTGCAGTGCCGCCCTCTACACTAGTACTACATCGGTCGTGGTTTATTAGTCCCCCATTGAATTTGGCTGAAGATTTAACTGACAAAATGTTAGTGCACGTCAACAAAAACTATATCATTGGATTCGCATTTGAACATAGTTTTCAATGATATAATTTTAAGTGAGATGCATGAGCATTTATCGTTCTATATATAATGTTAGTTAAATTTTTGGCCGTACAAATCTATAGTAAGGTGCCTGTGCGTTGCATGGAACAGTGAAATGCATTGATCGGGGAGTTGTTCATTTTGATAAAGGATGTGGGGTCATCTCATGTGTAACGGGTATCGATTGGTTTCTTCGAATATTATTTCATCTCTAGAGCTCACAAACATCCGGGTGAAATAAATAAAAAGTATCTTTTGCAAACAAAAGCGTTCAATTGTTGAACTTGCATCCAAAAGTTGTGAAGAAATAACACTTATTGTGCTTTGCAAGAAATGATCATTAAGAATTAGTATTAACCATGCTCTTATACACCTAGACAGAGGGATTAAATCAGGATGACTTGGAAGGGGGCAGAAGAGATGTAAGAAATGGTTCATCAGAAGTCTCTCACCAGTACTGTAGTAAAAATTCTTAGTTAATCTCATAAATGGCAAGCGAGAACTCTAATGGAGAAAAAGCATACATGGAAGATTCTAGACTAAACCATAAATGGATAAACTTTTAATCAACCGCGATACTCTAATAGAGCAAGATCATGCATGGAAGGTTTTATACTATATAAATAAGAAGTTTCCACATGCTTAAACAACGGATTACATTGAGTGAAGACTAATGGTCATCATTTAACTTGGTAATGCATATGTCCATGTGAACCTCCTTGGAGTCCCCGTGCACCATGTTGGGGGGGGGGGGAATCATACCATACGTCTTCCATGTCCACATCGACGGGAAGGTCCCAGCTCGGCATAGTCCTAGTCAGCGTCATGAAGCGGATGCCGGAGCCCACGTAACTCTGAGGGGCAGTAACAGTGAGCATGCACCCGTACATCAGCCTTGTGTCAGTGTCAGCATCAGAGGCGTCGCCCCTGACGCACACTACAAAGACGGGGCGGTGGCCTACGCGGGCCTCGCTGGTGCCCACGATCGAGAGGATAACGCTGCCGTCCTCTTCCGAGACTAGCAGGTGGCGGTGATCCTCCAGCGACTCCGGCATGGCGAACGGGTAGCACATCTCGTACTTGATGTTCTTCGCCGCGAGCCAGTAGTGATAGACAGACGCCTACATGAGTTAATGCATGAGGTATGCCAGCGAGCCCCATAACAGCATCGGGCACTCATAGCAGTAGACAAAGGGCTCCTTGGAGGCATCAACCAGGCCGTCCATGAAACAGGAGTGGCTGTAGGGGACATTGCGCCAGTTGAATATATGAGAAAGTTACTACGAGATTTAGTCCGAATAAGCACAAAATAAATCATGACGGCTATAACTGAGATTAAACTAATCATGTGGACTAGCATAGTAGATGAATAGATGGAATCTAGGACACAGACAAGAAACATGAATTCTACCACGATTTCGAATAGGTAGGATAGGAACACATACGGTGCAACTGGAGTAGCACCGTTGGCGTTGAGGTTGTCGCCCATGTCATTGATTGAGGTTGTTGAGGTCGGGGAAGAAGTCGTCATCGGTGAAGTCGTCGCTGCCAGCAGTCACGCGAGTGCGCTCCCCAGATTTCAATAGTGCCCCCCGAATGGAGCGCAAGAGGGAGTGGCTGCAGGGGATGTTGCGGCCGCTGAATGGAGCGCAGGAGTAGCACACAAAGCAGTAGGTGGTGCTCCTCCCTAGTCTCTATCTCTACTCTTATCTCTATCTCTACTACTCTTCTTTCTTTTTTATAATATACTAGTAGCTGTCAAATCGAATAGTAGTGTGCCAGCCGCTGCACGCCTAGTTCAACATGCCTCGTCGCCTCCATCAAACGCCTCCATTAAACCCGCAAGCAAACCGAGAAACTTACTCCGGCCCGAGGAAAGAAATTTGCCGGTTACCGTTGGAGAATAATAGAGTCACATCCAATCCATTTGAGTTAATTGCGTGTATGATTCTCCCTCTATAAAAAGTTAATTGCATCCTTAATCTTGTATCTAAGTACTCTATGGGTTCCACTGTCAGTACAGTGTACATGACTTGCAGGCTGGCTATAGATTCATACAGAAAGTTAAAAAGAAACAAATACATCCTTTATCTTGTATTCTAAGTACTCTGTGGGTTCCACTCCCAGTACAGTAGCGAAAGAAGTATATGTTAAAAAAGCTAAAGTTTAGGACATAATACGAATTCAGGTCATCGCGTTGCGAGCATCCGGCCCGAACCAGTACACCAGGTGTTCGTTGTGGACGATGCAAGAGATAAACCTTTATAGAAGTGAGCCCGTCCGTTGCAACGGATCCAAAGTAGAATAATACATATTCACAAATTTGAAAGAAAACAGTTTAGTTTTGATATACATATCACTGAAAATATCTTATATTTCACTCCAAATATATTCTTTGGGCTGTTTTGATGAGGTAAGGGAGGAATGTGGTTGGTTTCAATATACTAAGGGTTTTTGTGTAAACTGGAGCAGAGAAATGAGAATTGTTGCAAAAGACCACAACTTACATCACAGTCGTTAGATGCAGATCTAATGGTCAGAAATGGCGGATGGCAGACACACACCATCATCACCAATTGGGTCTTTTATAGGAGTTGGAGTAGAGAAAAAACTGAGTTGGTGATGATGGTGCGCCTGCCATCTTCTAATATAGACCGTCCGATCTGTATCTAATAGATGGAAAGCAAACTATGACAATTTTACAAAAGATACCCGCACCTCTCTCCACATTTATAGATAAGGCCTTGCCTCGTTCATACTTATCTCCCACAACCTCATTGTTGAGGAATTAAAAAAGGAAGTCTCTGCAACAATCTGGCATGGTGGCCGCTGTCGGCACCGTCCATCCCCATGCCTCCGCCTAGTCCGACCACCAGTCACCACCACGCCCCACTCCTCTTCACCTTATCTATCATCTTTCTCGAGATATCATTTTTCCAATGAAATGGTCGAGATACCATTTTTCTGATAAAATTCCCGAGATATAATTAGTTTTTCCACATGGAATTACTCCTGCATGGGTCAACCACAATAGGTGTTTTGTAAAAAAATGCATCTTGATGCTCCGTGCAATGCACAGGCATCTTGCTAGTTTTTTTGCATATAATTCCAAACACCACATAGACACGGTCTTTGACCATTTTACAACTATGTTAGTATCATTGTTAGGGGTTAGCCTGTGCAAGTTATAGCCCCCGGGTGCTTTAACCTTTTTTTAGTAATGATATCTGCCGATTGCTCGCCACGAGTTCAATCCTGGCGAATCCCATGTAACCATCAGATTTTCATCCGACGGTGGCCTGTTTTTAAGCCATTGTATTTGACAAAACCACCACCCTTACACATGTACTATAATTGTGTCGCGGGCGTTTGCAACTGCCATGTTCCATGCTCGGGCATTGAAGTTTGTAACTATTTTAGATTAGAATATACTACTCCTCTGGTGCTAGTAGTAGAGCAGTCCTACTCCACTACTACTCTACTCAAGCAAGTTAGGGCATAGTAGTAGGTACTGTAGGGAGAGTATCAGTACTGTGATCACTCAAGCAAGTTCTCTTGCATCGATATGACCCGACGCTGCTTGTATGTGTCTCGTAAGTCAAGTGACATGATGTAGTCATCATCACCTGACCACTTCCTGTAGCACATATTCGCTTCTCCATCTTTGTCCGCAGATAATCCTCCATTCTTCCATGACCGCTAAGGCGCCTCGCCCCTGTTCTGAAAACCAAGCACTAACAATGGCAGAACCGAGCAGTGTCCACCGAGAGAGTGGCTGGAATTCGCTCCCCATAGAGGTAATCAAGCTCATTGTTTCACGTGGGGACAATCGCAGTACCATGTCGCTCGCTGCGTGCTCGTTGGGGCTGTACCATTTACTCAAAGCCCGCAGGCCGGCGCTTTTTAAGCCAACTCCATGCTTGTTGATGCCGCCTAGTCTTCAAAAACGGCGTGTCACGCAGCATAACGATCGTAGGGTGGCGAGTATCAAACCCTTCACTGGGATCCGATCCCCGACACCCTCAACTACATTAATGGTATGTACTGGATCGGCATGAACACGTCTTGGATGGTGCTCGTCGACGGCCGCGATAGCTGGATGCTCATGGAGGTCTACAACCGGCGATTTATCCCCCTTCCTTCGATTAACACTGCACTACTTTGGCACCGCGGCCCAGAATACTCAGAATCTTATAATAGATAACATGATACCAAGGTTGATTTTCTCAAGGTTGTAATCTGCCAAGTGCCCACAAGATCTGTGAATTATAAATACTTCAGGCTAATTGCGTTCTTCAACTGCGGTCTCGCCTATCTGACAGGTCACTGCGGTAAGTGGATAAATCTGCACGTCCATCATAGGATCATACATCCTCCATGGTTCTCTAATGCCATTGAACAGAAAGGCTTCATTTACGCCGTCGACTCCTTCTATGGTTGGACGTATTACTGGCCTACTCCGGTCATCGCTACAAATGGCGGTTACGGTAGTATGTTACTTTCCTATGATATCATGATGGCTTCCTTATATTACTGACAACATTTACTGAAAAAATATTCATGCTCATAAAATGTTGTTCTTAAGATTGACTACATTAAGAGACCTTTTTTATTTGACTCCAACTTGATATGATGTTGTAGGCCGCCTGGTGTCCCTACCCTTCCTAATCCCAGAACCTTTGAAAGAAAAGCGTCATGGCAATTGCAGGTGGTTCCTGGCTCGATCAGACGATGGCAGACGATTGATGATCATTCACACGTACCGGACGTGTTGTTTCATGGAATACAATCGCAGTCACTGCAAGGTCTTTGAGCAGGATCCTAGCTTCTCTGGGCCTTCAAGAATTTTTGACTGGAGGCTGGTAAGTAGCCTTGGTACACGCTCTCTGTTTCTCGGACTGAATTATCCGATTAACCAGGAGATAACCGACGGCAAGGATCCTGATGGTAGCGCGGTTTCATTCATCAGGCAAAATTGTGTGTACACAACGTACCATGCATCTTTGCATGCACCATACCCTGATAAGTGCCGCCACGCTCTGCAGCCCAAAGTATGAGAGAGAGCGTTGCAAGTATCAGACTTTGACCTGTTGGCTGGAGTTTCCCCCGTCAGGCACCCATCTGGTTCAAGCCGTCAGCCAATCTCCACAGCTTAATAAATAGTAACATGTAACTAAGCCAGTTAGTTAGATGCGTACACTTGGTGTAGTAGGATCTTTATTTAGTTTGATGCATACACTTGTTCTTTTTTGGTAGCCCTTTTGTAATGATGGCTGATGTTTGGTTTGGAAGAGAGAGCTGCGTCTTTACTCTTCTCGGCTGCTTACTGCTTCTGTTGCACCCCCAGCACTGGTTGCTGCTGCTGTATCCAATGTACAATCAGTAGTATATTTTGTCTGTTGGTTGAATTAATGTGTTGTTACAACAACAAACACGATGTTTTGGAAGTCGTTGCACGGTCCGATCCTTTAGTGCCCCGTACCGTATGTAGCGCATACTATTTTTGGTACGGAACACATTTTTCACTTGTCGATAACATGCAGCCCACTGATGAAGGCCCAATAGAGGAGCCCATAATTAACTGGAAGGAAGGCTCTCACATGCATCTGGCCCAGGTAGATGCTCATGGTCCCCTAAACATAAATAAGTAAATAGATAAATAAATAAATAAAGCTAAATGCTCATGCACCAGTTCTTCAAATTCATGATTTAACAGGAGGACATTATTTCCTATGATAGTGTCGTTACATTCAGTCGATATTATTCTTAGGCAAAGATAGCGACTAGTCTTCTTTCTCCACCATTTTCTTTCTACAACCAGCGGACCCATGCAAATCGTAGTCAACGTCGTAAATAGTTTCGGTCCATTTTTTATTTTTCACTAAGAATGCTCAACCCAGCCCAGCACATTGGCGACAACACTTTATCCTCCACGTTGGTGCGCTCGCTGTGGCGCCGCCGTCCGGCTGTGTCAACATAGTGAATCGGGAGAGGACTGTAGTTGTGAGTATGACAGTACGGACCCACCAAGTCCACTCCCGAACACAAGCAAGCGCCTCTTTTACTATTCAGATGCACCCCTCGTTTTTTACTCCAATCCACCCTGTTGATATGTGGGATCCATATCGTTTTCAACGTATAGTCAATTAATGAAAGAATTTCAAAACTTTTTTTTGATGATTTGTTCGGAGGAGCATGCTATAAACTGGGTTGTGCGGTCTCTGTGGCCCGTCTAACAACATGACCAGCCTAGCAGTTTTTTGTTTGGAAAAATAGGTAGCCCACTATTTCTTTTTGAAGAACACCCAAGCTAGGCCTATTTGTTTTCTCCGACTTACTGGGCTACAAATCTTTCAAGACGAGGAGGGATGCATACCGGCTTGGCCAAAGAACATGATCAGTATTTGTTAAAAGTAATATCAAAGGGGTTGAAAATTCCATAAAAATATAGCAAATGGGAAATTACTTTCTTTTTTTGTTTTTGTTCTTCACTGATATTTTATATTTCATTGGATTTTAACATGACATAGTACTAATTTATTTTTAAATTTGTTTTAGTATGGCTACTAATTTTTGGATTAAGAATATTTTGTTCCCCGGCAAAACTTTGTGAATTTTCAAAATTTTGCACATTTTTAGATCAATTTTTTAACCATGGTAGTGACCAGAAAATGGGCAACAATTCTAAAAATGGAAAATTCGCCACAATAAATTCCATAAGAATTAGAAAATTAGTAAAAATATAAAATAATAGCAAATGGGCTGTACACGCCACAGATTTTGAGGCTGACTTGTTTACGCAAGGCTTTGTCAGTCAACACACGATTCTAGCAGTAGTGATTGTTAGATGTCCATCCAACGGCCGACGTGCTTCATCAATCTCTGATCTTCCTGCTCCAGCCACCTAAGCTAGCACCGGTGGGACTGCGTGCTCCCTCCTCTTGTGGCCCGCTATGATGCTGGGCGGGCTTCACCGGCCCACCCTAATCCCTCCGCTGGCCTAGCCGCACGCAATCAACTGCGTCCTTATTACGCGAAAAAATGATTTCTCCCACTGACATCTAGGGTGCACCGGTTCGAAGGCTGACCTGTGGGCCTACTAAGTTGACGCGTACGCAAGGCTTTGTCAACTTACTCAACAAATGATTCTAGCAGTGGTGATCGTTGGATTTGAATCGAACAGTCATGTTGCTTGTTCAATCGTTGCTCATCTTGCACCAGCCGCCCAAACTAGCGCCAGCGAGACCACCTGCTCCTGCCTCGAGTGGCCGGCTGTGCTGCCGCTGAGGCCTCACCGCCCCTTAGTACTTCCACCGCTAGCCAGGCCCTGCAGCGACGGAAGCATCACACCGCAGCCAAACCAGTGAACCCCCATACTCCTCTCCGCGTGGGCATCCATTGTCGCATCTTCCCCGGCTCCGCGTCATCCCCTTCCTAGGCCTCGCCGTCGTCCACCGCCTTGGTGCTCTCGGCGCGGTGTGGTCAATGTGGTCAATGAACGACTTCCATCAGAAGAGTACTGTACGTGGAGAGGCTGACAGCTGGGTCCACGGCCGCAGCAAGGAAGTGCCTCCTTATTACGTGCAAAATAATGATTACTCCACCTGACAGCAGGGACCCACCGGATGGGCCACCGTATGTCGTGAAAAAATGTTTCCCCCTGACTGCTGGGACCTACCAGCTACATCTTCGCAAGCAAGGAAGTGCTTGACAGTCGGGACCCACCTGGTCGAAGTGTTCGTAGTGTTGTCGTTCTAGTCGCGAATGTGTACATACATATAATCGGTTTGTCTGCAGGCTGCAGCGATGTACCGTCGCCGTGTACGGAAGGGCACATGTCATAGTATAGGCGCGCCTGTGTCGTAGTAGAGGCGCGCACGTAGCATGTACACGTACGTACAACCAGGGTGCAAGAAAGTAAATACGTCCGCGTACGTACATACGGGCGGGGTCTCGAACGCCTACTCGCGCATATGTATGGCAAAGGCTCGTGTACATGTCTTGGTCCAAACGGAGAAACTACGTCGTCGTGTTCATCGGGAGCCAACATGCTTGGACGAAATAGCCGATCAAAACGAGGACTGGCGTACCGCGGAATGGAGGAAACGGCCTTGTGTTCGATCGGCCATGGTCGAAACGGGATCCTGTTCATCGGGAGGGGTTTGGAGTACCGCAAAACAGAGGAAACGAACTTCCCTTGGACCTCCTACAGTCAAAACGGGGTCCTATTGATTGGGAGGGGGGTGGCGTACTACAAAACGAAGGAAACAGACTTGTGTTGTAGCGCTACAGTCGAAACGGGAACTACTAGGGAAAAGCCTAGCAGCAGCGCGGGTTTTGGGCCTCTCAGTAGCGTGGGGACCGGCGCTACTAATAAGGCGCTACAGCTAACGTATAGCAGTAGCGCCTGTTGTCCCACGCTACTGCTATACATGAATAGCTGTAGCGCTCTTTAGAAAAGGGCGCTGCTGATATTATCTGCAGCGCTGTTTACCGGGAAGCGCTACTGGTAAGGCGGCGCTACTGCTAAATTTCCCCCCTCGCTACTACTAGTTTTATTAGTTTTTTTCCCTGCATATTTGTTTTGTATTTGAATAGGCTTTATACAATAATCTTTAGCATATCATACACATACAAATGTAATCATAGCATATACATACAATTAGTCTCATCAAATCATGTCATCATCATAATCATAATCCAACACAAAGTGGTCTCTCATCATCATCTCGAAAATAGTGATACAAGTCTTGATTACTTGCAAATACATCATCATCCATCTAAACAATGATATACGCGAGAAGAGCTATCACTTTGAGTACATGAGTTCGTATCCCTCTCTCACATTAGCGTGAACCTAAACTAACTACTGCATGTCGCTCGAAAACCAGAAACCGGTACACCTGGGCTTGACACTCCGGCCACTTGTCGTATATATACTCCTGGCGTAGCAATTCTTCGGCATCTATGATCTATGCACCTGCATCGTCACATGAGTCGATGATATGCAACATATATAGTTGAGCAACAGAAAGAGATAGACTTGGCAAAAATAGAAACAACATATCATAAGCATAAATAACAAAGTTCATTGTACCCCAAAATGCCCTAACTAGAGTGATTTTCGCTAGTCGAGGAGGGGGATGGTTTAATTACATCACAAATCATGTTTCACCGTGCATAACTCAAAGTTTTGTCATACAGAAAGTATGGACTAAACGGACACATTGTCATATATCGACAATCACTCCAACATGTCGTTCCATCCATCCAAGTCAGGGAGATAGTCCTTGAGCTTAGTGAAAGGCTTCATGTCGAGACGCTGAGAGGCTATCCATGTTCGGACGTCTTCCCGCGACATTTGTTCTTCTCCGTAGAACATCCCTGTTTTTCCGACGACCTCCTTCATGATGATTTGGGCAAGTTCGCGCTGGATGTTATTGAACTCAGCTCGAAGTTGATGATCCTCGATATCTCCTATGTCCTTTGCCCATTGCAGAATATGGGCATCGCCGGATCTAGGTGACATGCGAAGGTTCTGGTGATCCCGTCTGTACTCCAGCATGTGGTGTAGGACATAGAATCCATCATTAAGAGAATCGTTCGGTTGCTGGATGGAGCAGAAGTCGGTCTTATGGCCAAAGGCAGCCCTGCTGCCCCTTCTCTTCTTGTCCCTGACCTCTCCACCCCCTGCTTGGTAGTAAAACATAACACTGTCGAGAACATCCTTGATGTGGTTGTAATCCTTTTTGTAAATGTTCTTCGACGAGTCCAAGTAAAGAGCGTGGGAGAATCGGGGGTAGAGGATGATGAGGACGGCGCGCCCGCCGCTGCGCAAAATAAGTACACCTCAAATTAATTAGCCTCCACCGTGCAAATGAATGATTGAAATCGAAGGAAGGATAGCAGCGCAGATGACTTACACGGGATGATAAGGCACAAGAATCGCCTCCTTGTCCTTATTGGCGAGCATGAAATTGACGATGTAATCCCTTGCGTATTCACGGTGCTTTGCGCAGACTCCCAAGAAGCCCTCGTGCATGTAGTACGGGTCAGCGACACAGATATGAGATATCTGCTCAACCCCGATGTTGTAGTTCATGTGCAAGGCATAAAAGCGGACAAATGTAAAATCCAGCTTCTTCACGTGAAACATGTCGAATATGTAATCGAATCAGAGGAAGAACTTATCCGCGGGGAAGCTGTCGACGTACGACATTTGCCGTGGAACATTAACCACGTAGAGTGGGTATCTTGGATCTTTCGAGGCGATGAGGCCTTTCTCTACCCGCAGTACATCGGCATGAAGTCTCCATAGATCGCCGAATCTGGCCCGTAGTGCTGTTGCAGGTAGGATTTGTTGACCGGGGATATGCCATTTATCCGCATCGGGGATATCTATACGGTCCTGAAGCCGAGGCTGCTGAGGCGGCTGGATCATAGAATCAACTTTTTTGCCTTTCCTCGCTCTCTTCCTAGACTTCTTTACTACCGGAAGGTCGTCCATAATACGTTGAAGGAACATTGACTCCTTCCCGGTGCGGCAAATCCCGGGCACTCGATATGTCCTAGTTTGTAGCACAAGTCATGCCGAAATTCATGGAAAATTTCGGCATGACCTTTGCTAAAAAGTGGAAAAATCGAGAACCTGAATTTTGCCGGAACGGAAATGAATCAACATTCCGGCAAAACATAGGCCACTCGGCTTCATTCCCTGGAAACAACAAAAGGCCACTTGAGCACAATCTAACCACTTCAATGTCGATTATGATCAATGAGCAAACACAGCTGAGGATTTTTCATATATCATGACCACTTCAAATTTGCATCTCCTAGTGTTTGACACTTCAAGAAAATCTACACAAATGTCATGCTCTCTGAAACTCAATTCAAAAACCAAATATAGATGGATGAACCCTAGAATTCAAATTATGAACCTAGAACTCAAATTATGTCCTAAATTTTTGTCCTAATAAAAATTCACTAAAAATTAAGAACCTACTAGACTGGCAACACTAATAGAAATTTATATTTTTATATTGAGTTTTTTGTCTAAACTAAATCCTACCACCCTAGTTAACATCTAGTTAAACCTTACTTTCCTAACATTTGTAATTGAACACTACAATCCTAACCCTACTGCCCTAGTTAAGCATATACAAATTTTTCCTACGGTGAGGGAGGCAGGGGCGTCTCTGTCAAAGCCCTATCTAAATTCTTTTCCTAACTAAATTAACATAACTAAATTCTTTTCCTAACTAAATTAACCTAACTAATTTAGAGAGAGAGAGGAGGGGTGGGGGCTTACAGAGGATGGCTCCGGTAGTGGCGAGGGAGGCACAAGCGTCTCCGGTGATGGCGAGCGAGGCAATTGTGGCGAGGGAGGATCCGGTGGTGTCGACTATGGCTTCGGTGGCGTTGATGTGGCTGCGCGGCTCCGGTGGCGTTGGGGGCGGCTCCGGTGGTGTCGACGATGCACGGCTCTGGTGGCTCCGGGGGCGTCGACGTCGGTAGGAGACAACGGCGAAGTGGGGCGACGGTGAATCGGGCAGACGGCGGCGGGGTGGGTTGTGGGATTTGGGGGAGAAGTGGTGGCTGGGGCGAAACAGTTTTTTGGTTAAGTCAAACTTAGCGGTAGCGCTTTTCGCGAAACACGCTATAGCTAAGTTAGCTATGGCGATTTTCACAAAACGCGCTTCTGCTATAGCTATGTAATTCCCTTCATATTTCTTATTTCCTTTTCTGTTTCTACAGCGGGGGTCTAGGAAACGCGCTGCAGCTACGTTAGCTATAGCACCTCTTACGAAGAAACGCTACTGCTACGCCTTTCTCCTTTTTTCGCTTTTTCATTTATTTTTCTCTACATTTTATTTTTCCCTTTCTCCTTTTTCTATTTCTTTCTTTTTCATTTACTTTTCCATTTGTTTTTCATTTCATTTTATTTCCATTAGGAGTAGCGCTCTCCACGCGAAACGCGCTGCTACTTATGTCCTAGCGGTAGCGCGCTTCTCTCAAGACCGCTACTGCTATGCGTAGCCTATCGTTTTGGCAATGGGAATATTAGTCGTAGCACTTTTTCATGTGCACGAGCTACTGCTACTATTGTATCTGTAGCGCGGTTTTCGCACGCGTGCTACTGCTACTTAGCACTAGCGCCTGTTTTTGCCACGCACTACTGCTAAATTTCGGTGTATAAGGTTTTCCCTAGTAGTGGGGGGTCCTGTTCGTCGGGAGGGGCGTGGCGTACCGCAAAAGGGGACTCCACATGATACTATTCATCTCCACCGTCGACCTCCTCCAGCCTCCACGGGCTACTGTTCATCCACCGTCGACCTCCTCCAGCCTCCACGTGCGACTGTTCATCAACGGGATCGAGTTCATGCAGGCTCCACCGCTCCTCCACTGACTATTGTTCAAATAGCCCTCTCCACTTGGTCCTGTTCAACCACCCCTCCACTGGCTACTGTTCATCCAGCCCTCCACGGGCTACTGTCGGTCCAGCCCTCCACGGGGTCCTATTCATCAGCTCTCCACGGGGTCCTGTTCATCCACCCACAACCGGCTCGATCTGGGTCCTATTCATCCAACGGCAATGGCCTCTACTACCACGGGGTCCTGTTCATCCACCCCCACCGGGAACTATTCATCAAGAGGCAACATCGATCGGCTTCAGTTAGCAGTAGTAGTGAAGGAATCACTCGGGTTCAGTTAACAGCATGGGATCGATTGGGGCTCAGTAACGTAGCTAGTGTAATTGCTTGGGTTCAGTTAGAGCCCAACGCCTCGCTCGGGTTCAGTTAGAGCGCAACGCCTCGCACAGAAGCGCGTACGTGTACGAGAGAAACGCACAAACCTCCATGAATCGCTCGGCCCAGACCACCCACCGTAACCGGGAACTCCCCGATATTTTCCTTGATATCGCTTCTACCACATTTTTTTCCATCATGGATGGCCCAAAGAATGTCATGTAGCTACGTCTCTAGCCTGCCCAGGACGAAAAGCCCAATTTTGTCATGATTTTTTGTCAAGTAGCAGCCCACCACATCTATGATGATACCGGGTTTCGTCACAATTATCATCATAGAAATGTCATAAGCATGACAAAAAAAATTCATTTGGCCCAAAATGTCACGGATGTGTCTTTTTTTGTAATGAGTCAAGATACTTTGTGACACTCGACTTAGCCATGTTGACCTCTCTCTTGCTCTCGATATCTGCAAATATAATCATGACTTTCTCCACATTGGGGTAGCCAGTACCCTGATTCTCACCTTCATTATCGTTATCCTCATCTTTACACGCCGAGGGTTCTTCTCGCGTTTCTTTCTTGAGTAGCTGGCACTCCCGAGTGGTGTTCTTTGGCAGGATCAAGTTGCCATCTTCGTCCCTCTTTGTGTGAATCTGACAAGGCTGATCGAGTATGTCACTCCTTGAGTTATGTGACGCCCCAAGACCGGAGCTCCAGTTGCCTTCCAGGGTTTCTGGGTTTTCATTGTGTGATTTGTTTAGCTTGTTGCATTCATCATTGCATATTTTGCATTCCATCATTTCATGCATGACATTTTGTTGCAAGCCCCATGTGAGATCCATGCACCACCACCTTCCTTCCTTCTCTTTTCTTTCTTTTTGCAAGTGCCATCTTGCCCTCCTCCTTCCTTCTTATTTCTTTCATTTTGGCAAGTGTCCTTTCCCTCCTCCTCCATTAATGTTCATTCTTTTCCTGGTGCTAGTTCTCCATGCCTAAACCCTCTCTGTCAAATTTCAAATCCTTTGGAGTTGTTTTGGTTAGGTTCAAAAATGCCTCAAGTTTGAATCATATTTAAACTTGTTTTATTTTTCTACCTCTAAAAATGTCCAAATCAATTTTATCAAAAGGGCATGAATTTAGGGTCATGAGGATATTTTTATCTCATACACATCTCCTTTTCCCTTGCTCTTTTATTTTGTATTTCTGTCTGAAGAAATGTAAAAGAAAAGAGACAACAGTAGCAGCGCCAAGCCGGCCAACCAACAGCCTTCCCGCTGCCAGCCAAGGCCTTCCCCGCGGCCCACCTAGATCCAGCCGGCCTCTAAGCCTAAGGCCCAGCCAAGGCCATCTCTAATCCTAACCCTAGCCCGCTCGATCAATCGCTCTCCTCTCGATTTCCCTCTCCCTCTTCTCCCTCCACCGCACGCACTCGCAGACATCGCCAGGAGCGGATCCCCTAGCTCGCCCCCGCGCTCGGTTTTCCCCTGCATCGCCAGCGCGCCCCATCGATCTCGCCGGACCCAGCAGGCAGCCGCCCGGCTCCCTCGCACCCCCGCCGGGTCTCCTCCCTCGCCGCGAGCCTACAGCGCCGCCGCTCCTCCTCTGCCTCGCGTCGCCCTCCGTCGTCAAGTGGCGCCGCGCCACCGGCCATCCTTGTCACCGCCCGGGTTCCTCCTGCACCTCAAGCTCGGTGCTCGATCTCATGACCTCCGCCACCTCGACATCCCAAGGCACCTCGCCGGCCGATCTGGCCCCGCCTACCCGACCCTCTCCATGCGCCGCCCAGGTCTTGCCTCCTCCCTGTGGCATCGCGCACCCGAAGTCCAAGACCTCTCCAGGCTCCAAATGCTTTGTTTCCCATGCTCCACACCAAGTCCGACGCCGACCTCACTTCGTCTTGCTGCCGCTTCTCCTTTCGACCTCCTGTTGCTGCATGACCCTCCCATCGTGCACCGTCGCTATTCGGTTTCTTTTCTCTCAAGGTCGAAGGACGCCAAGTACCAAGACGTCGAAGACCCGGCAAGTTCATCTACGGGCATGTACAACTACCTTCACCAAAGACCTGTGTATGCTTACATAACGAACCTTGGAGTTACACGAGAGACCAAGTACTCTGACGACATGTGTACCATTACGCCCGACGACCTTGGGTGCACCAAGTTCCACTACCGCCGACTAGTATGACTACCATCACAAAACAAGACCGTCAAGACCGGACTAACAAGTACCCCGAGAACATCTATACCTCTACCGCCGACGTGCTTTTCGTCAAGTCCCTCTACGAAAATGTGTCCGACTACCGCCGCCCGAACATCTACGAATCATGTACCATGACCATCGCTGAAGACCCCGTGTACGTCAAGTTCCATGTCGTGACCCCAAACAACTACGAAAAAAGAACAACTACTTCGACTATCGTCGCGGAACGTCTACTTCCCCTACACCGCATCAAACTCGAACCCCTCCGATAATGCACACTTAGAAGGTATAACCCCGAGACGACGTCCGTGAACGAATGCTTGTGATGTTTGAGATGCTCATGTTCGAACCATGTCAGTTTTGTCACTCATTCCCATGCCACTAACCCGCTGGAACCCGGTATCTGGGAGTGCCCCACCATCTTTTGCCCGCATCCACACACTTCTCCTTTGCATCGGTATCTCAATCGAGTTACCGGAACTGGAACGTTGCCGTGGCACCGGTACCGTTATCGTTGCCGTGGCACCCCGTTTCATATCCGCCACGATGACAATATGCTTCATAATGCTCTTATCAACATTTTCATTAAAATTTACATAATCTTGAACTTGTCCTCCGCATCATGATAATAACATTTAAATGTTAACTTTGTTATAGCACCAAATTGCTAATGCATATGGGGATTTACCGGAATTGTTGTTCGTTGCTTCCGGCCTCATTTAAACTTGACTAGATAGGTGGTTTTACTTTGCTGCACCCTCTTGCCATGCTAACAACATTTAATCTTGTTGGGGTACATAAACGAGAGAGAACTAAATAAGTCATGTCGTGTTTTCTTCAATATGCAACTACGTTGCATATTGAGCTCCACTTAATTTATAGGGTTGTTTGTGCACTTTGCCATGCGATGCCTCATTAAACCGGCCATGCATCATACTTGTTTGCGCATCGTGCCATGTTCATGTGATGGCTGTTTACTATGTTGTTTGCTTCTTTCCAGGTGCTTCTCTCGTTAGCTTTGGTTTCGTTCCGGAGTTGTGAGGACCCATTCGACTACGTCCGTTTGTCTTCTTCTTGGACTTGTTCTTCTTCATTGCGGGATATCAGGCAAGATGACCATACCCTTGAAATCACTTCTATCTTTGCTTGCTAGTTGCTCGCTCTTTTGCTATGCCTATGCTATGAAACCTACCACTTGCTTATTATGCCTCCCATATTGTTGAACCAAGCCTCTAACCCACCTTGTCCTAGCAAAAGTTGTTTGGCTATGTTACCACTTTGCTCAGCCCCACTTATAGCATTGTTAGTTGCAGGTGAAGATTGGAGTTTGTTCCATGTTTGGAACATGGATATTTTGTTGGGATATCACAATATCTCTTATTTAATTAATGCATCTATATACTTGGTAAAGGGTGGAAGGCTCGGCCTTATTCCTGGTGTTTTGTTCCACTCTTGCCGCTCTAGTTTCCGTCATATCGGTGTTATGTTCCCGGATTTTGCGTTCCTTACGCAGTTGGGCAGTTGGGTTATAATGGGAACCCCTTGACAGTTCGCTTTCAATAAAACTCCTCCAGCAAGGCCCAACCTTGGTTTTACCATTCGCCACCTAGCCTTTTTCCCTTGGGAGTCACGCATCCCGAGGGTCATCTTTATTTTTAAACCCCTGGGCCAGTGCTTGTCTAAGTGTTGGTCCAACCCAGAGCACCGTGCGGGGCCGTCCCTTGGCAACTTGGGTTACGTTGGCTCCCGTACGCTTAGCTTATCCGGTGTGCCCTGAGAACGAGATATGTGCAGCTCCTATCGGGATGTCAGCGCATCGGGGCGTCTTGCTGGACTTGTTTTACCACTGTCGAGGATGTCTTGTAACCGGGATTCCGAGCCTGATCGGGTGTTCCCGCTAGAAGGAATATCCTTCGTTGACCGTGAGAGCTTGTGATGGGCTAAGTTGGGACACCCCTGCAGGGTTTTGAACTTTGGAAAGTCGTGCCCGCGGTTATGGGCAGATGGGAATTTGTTAATGTCCGGTTGTAGAAAACCTGAAGTTGACATTAATTAAAATACATCAATCATGTGTGTTACCGTGATGGTCTCTTCTCGGTGGGGTCCAGGAAGTGAACACGGTGTTGGAGTTATGCTTGACCTAGGTTGTTCTGGGATCACTTCTTGATCATAGTTTCTCGACCGTGCATTGCCTTCTCTTCTCGCTCTCATTTGCGTATGTTAGCCACCATATATGCTAGTTGCTTGTTGCAGCTCCACCTCATACCTTTTACCCTACCTATAAGCTTAAATAGTCTTGATCGCGAGGGTGTAAGATTGCTGAGTCCCCATGACTCACAGATACTTCCAAAACCAGTTTGCAGGTGCCGATGATACCGTACAAGGGACGCAACCAAGCTCAAGGAGGAGCTCGATGAAGATCTTTTCCTTTGTGTTGTTTCGTTCTAGTTGATCAGTAGTGGAGCCCAGTTGGGGTCGATCGGGGATCTATGTAGCATTGGGGTAGTCTTCTTTTATTTTGGTTCCGTAGTCGGACCTTGATTGTATCTGGTTGATGTAATGCTTTATTCATGTATTTGTGTGAAGTGGCGATTGTAAGACAACTATGTATCTCTTTCCCTTATGTAATACATGGGTTGTGTGAAGATTACTTCACTTGCGACATTGCTTTCAATGCGGTTATGCCTCTAAGTCGTGCTTCGACACGTGGGAGATATAGCAGCATCATGGGCGTTACAAGTTGGTATCAGAGCCTTCCCCAACCGTAGGAGCCCCCTACTTGATCGAATCGCTGGCGTTATTGGGTCTAGAAATGTTTTGAGTCATTTGGGAATTCAAGTAGCTCTTAGGATATCTTTCTGACAGATGTATGATATGAAATTGGGGTTCGATGTCTAGTGGTCCACGTATCCACGGTTTGTTTTACAGTGGTCTCGTTGTGTCTTAAAGAGTCCTTGGCTATGCCGACTCGGGGACGCTTCATATGTCATGTGCACTGCCTTGTACATGATGGTGTTGTACGATCAAGCCCGTGTAGGCCCCACCACGAAAACTTCGGATGAAATCTCTATCATATGTTTGTCCCGGCTTATTCTGCAAGCCAATCCTTTGTTTTGTTTTGAGTTGTGGTATTCGAGTTGCTTCAATGTCAAGTGTTGATTCCATCCCTTTTCATAAGCGGTGTTCTCATATTTATATGTGAATACTAATCCTTCATGATAATTGAGATTGTCATGTTAATCCTTTTCAACTGGTGTGCTTCTCTTCAAGTGGATCCGATCATTTTAACATCGAAAGATCACCTCTCGGTTTTCTCAATGGTGTTTGTTTCATCCGTCTCCAAGTTCCCTTTGTTTTTCCCGCCCACCCACCCTTTTTCTTCAAGGATTCAGATTCTTAATCAAGTATCCTTTTATTCATGTGAAGTCTCTCCATTTTGTTTTCCTTCTTGGTCATACCTGGTGATTCTCATGAAGAGTCTAACGGAGTTTCAAGTTATCATTCCTTGTTTCTTTTCTTCTCCAGTGGATCAAATTCAAGTTTTTGGTGTTTCTTTACCCTTTTGCTCATTTCAAGGCATTCTCATGCCGGTGCAATTCTTAATCGTTCACCTCTTGCTATTCTATTTTCCCAGAATGCTCAAGATATCTCAGAAGGCTCGTCTTTTCATTCAAGATCAGTTCAAGCTATTTCGAGGTCCTATGTTATTCAAGCCATTTAATTCAACCGGTGCAATCTTCCTTTTAAATTGTTCAACGGTGTATCTTTTGAGTGGGCCCTAACCCACATGTCTTTTCCCAGGATCTTACCTGACTCTTCTTATTTGTCCGGAGCTATCCTCAAATTCTTTTCGAAGTTTGACGTAAGAATGATTGTCATCAGTCTTATGTTTTTTTTCCTCAAGATCTTTCAAATTCATTTCATTGTTGATTCAACTTTTATATTCTTCTTTATTCCGGAGTGCCTCAACAATTCATGGTGGTGTTTATCATCGTCATTCTTGGATTTGAAGACCGAAGAAGAGTTTTCCTCCATATCTTGCTCCATTCTCTTCAAGATTCCTGATTCCAACTTGCTGCCATCCTCCCATAATTGTTTCGGTTGTGAGAATTTCTTTTCACCCATCCGGAGTAATTTAGAGTATTTTCAGTTTGATTCTCCGAAGGCCATCATCTCGGGATTGTTCATTCTAGCCTTCAGCTCTCATCCTTCTAATTTTAATGGTGCATCGATCAAATATCCTCTCATCTGTGCATGATCTCTTCGTTCTCTCATATATAAATTCTCTTAAGCATCTTCTTTCATTTGCTAATTCTTCCCGGTGTTTCTTTATCTTTACTTCGTTCATTTCCAATTATTACGGTGGTTCATTCAAGATTCTCTTCCATGGTTATCATATTAATTCATTCGTTGTTTAAATTCATAACGGTGGTTCGTTGAAGACCTTCCCAAGTTTATGTTATATCTCTCTTAATCTTTTCTGTGAGAATAAGTAATATGTAAAATCCGTTGATTGTCATCAATTTAATTGGTGAAGGATAAGCATAATGTAATTCTTATTCTTGTTTCATCGGGTGAACTAAATTCCCTATTCCGGAGGCTCATCAAATTCCTGATTTCAATTGTTTCATCTAATCTTTTTCCTGGAGTTCCAAGTTCTTTCAATTACCTCATCAAGGACATCCATCTAAATCATTACAAATTTTCACCTTGTGTTTTCAACTTCTTTTCCTTCCGTTTGATCATTCATTTGTTTACTGGAGTTCTTCATGGAGGCTCTACATGATGTTTCATCAAGGATTTATATTACTTCTCGAAGTGTTCATCGAGATTCTTTTCTAAGGAGCTCAAGCATTCTTCATCTTGTATCCGGAGTGCAATTCTTTCTACCTTATCATTAGAGGTGGTATTATGTCATTCTTGATAAATTGAGTTGATGTTTCATGATTCACATGTTATTAAGAATGAGGTATTTTAAATCCATCAATCTCTTCATTGGAGTATCTTGGGTTATATTTCACCTAAAGCTTTCCCTAAGGATTGTTGCTATTTATGGTGCTATTAAAGGACCCAAATTCTTCTTTCATCCTTCCGGTGAAATAAGCTTTTTCATCTCCTTGTTCATACCAATCCAATTCTTTTCCCGTGAGTGGCAAGTTGTCACATCATAATTTTGAGATGTGTTCTATAAGAACATATCAAGCTTATTCTTTTCGTTGTTGGTTTTTCAACAACTCCGTTCTAGCATTTGTGGTAAGAGTGCTTCCTCAAGATCTTGTTTTCCCTTCGTTCATTCCATTCCATTCTTACTTTTGTTACGGAGGCTTTGTGATGTTGCTCTCTTCAACCCATCTTTTCGTTTTGTCAGGATCGTGTTCTTTTCATGCCTATCCTCTTAACCAGAGTGTTGTACCCTTTTTGCACAAGTTCTTTTCGCCTTATCAAGCCTTGCAGCTCTTTTCAACCGGAGTGCTTCCCAAAGTTGTTCTTCCTTGTCCCTCTTTACTAACGGAGGTTTTCAACTTCGTTCATCTCCATGGTATTTTTTTTCTCTCGAAATGGCTTAACCTTTTTCAAGGTTCTTTGGTTTCACTCGTTTGTCAAAGAAGCAACTTAGTTTTACCTCTTCTCTTTCTCTTCCGTTTTCCCTCCGGTGCCATTCTAGATCTCGGGACGAGATCCTCTTGTAGTGGTGGAGTGTTGTGACGCCTCAAGACCGGAGCTCCAGTTGCCTTCCAGGGTTTCCGGGTTTTCGTTGTGTGATTTATTTAGCTTGTTGCATTCACCATTGCATATTTTGCATTGCATCATTTCATGCATGACATTTTGTTGCATGCCCCATGTGAGATGCATGCATCACCACCTTCCTTCCTTCTCTTTTCTTTCTTTTTGCAAGTGCCATCTTGCCCTCCTCCTTCCTTCTTATTTCTTTCATTTTGGCAAGTGTCCTTTTCCTCCTCCTCCATTAATGTTCATTCTTTTCCTGGTGCTAGTTCTCCATGCCTAAACCCTCTTTGTCAAATTTCAAATCCTTTGGAGTTGTTTTGGTTAGGTTCAAAAATGCCTCAAGTTTGAATCATATTTAAACTTGTTTTATTTTTTTACCTCTAAAAATGTCCAAACCAATTTTATCAAATAGGGAATGAATTCAGGGTCATGAGGATATTTTTATAATTCTCATACACATCTCCTTTTTCTCCTGCTCTTTTCTTTTGTATTTCTATCTGAAGAAATGTAAAAGAAAAGAGACAACAGTAGCAGCGCCAGGCCGGCCAACCAACAGCCTTCCCGCTGCCAGCCAAGGCCTTCCCCGTGACCTCTCTAGGCCCATTTCCTTCCTCGCGGCCCACCTGGATCCAGTCGGCCTCTAAGCCTAAGGCCCACCCAAGGCCATCTCTAATCCTAACCCTAGCTCGCTCGATCCCTCGCTCTCCTCTCGATTTCCCTCTCCCTCGTCTCCCTCCGCCGCACGCACTCCCAGACATCGCCAGGAGCGGATCCCCTCGCTCGCCCCCGCACTCGGTTTTCCCCTGCATCGCCAGCGCACCCCATCGCCCTCGCCGGACCCAGTAGGCCGCCGCCCGGCTCCCTCGCACCCCTGCCGGATCTCCTCCCTCGCCGCGAGCCTGCAGCGCCGCCGCTCCTCCTCTGCCTCGCGTCGCCCTCCGCCGTCAAGTGCCGCCTCGCCGCCAGCCATCCTCGTCGCCGCCCGGGTTCCTCCTGCACCTAAAGCCCGGTGCTCGATCCCGTGACCTCCGCCACCTCAACATCCCAAGGCACCTCGCCGGCCGATCTGGCCCCGCCGACCCGACCCTCTCCATGCGCCGCCGAGGTCTCGCCTCCTCCCTGTGGCATCGCGCACCCGAAGTCCAGGACCTCTCCAGTCTCCAGATGCTCTGTTTCCCATGCTCCACGCCAAGTCCGACTCCGATATCACTTTGTCTTGCTGTCGCTTCGCCTTTCGACTTCCTGTTGCTGCAGGACCCTCCCATCGTGCACCGTCGCTATTCGGTTTCTTTTCTCTCAAGTTCGAAGGACGCCAGGTACCAAGACGTCGAAGACCCGGCAAGTTCATCTACGGGCATGTACAGCTACCTTCACCAAAGACCTGTGTATGCTTACACAACGAACCTTGGAGTTACACGAGAGACCAAGTACTCCGACGACATGTGCACCATTACGCCCGACGACCTTGGATGCACCGAGTTCCACTACCGCCAACTAGTATGACTATCGTCGCAAAACGAGACCGTCAAGACCGGACCGACAAGTACCCCGAGAACGTCTGTACCTCTACCTCCGACGTGCTTTTCATCAAGTCCCTCTACGAAAATGTGTCCCACTACCGTCGCCCGAACGTCTACGAAACATGTACCACGACCATCGCTGAAGACCCCGTGTACGTCAAGTTCCGTGTCTTGACCCCGAACAACTACGAAACGAGAACAACTACTTCGACTACCGTTGCGGAACGTCTACTTCCCCTACACCGCATCAAACTCGAACCCCTCAAATAATGCACGCTTCGAAGGTATAACCCCGAGATGACGTCCTTGAACGAATGCTTGTGATGTTCGAGATGCTCATGTTCGAACCATGTTCGTTTTGTCACTCGTTCCCATGCCACCAACCCACGGGAATTTGATATCCGGGAGCGCCCCACCATCTTTTGCCCGCATCCACACACTTCTCCTTTGCATCGGTATCTCAATCGAGTTACCGGAACCAGAACGTTGTCATGGCACCGTTACCGTTATCGTTGCCGTGGCACCCCTTTTCATTTCCGCCACGATGACAATATGCTTCATAATGCTCTTATCAACATTTTCATTAAAATTGGCATAATCTTGAACTTGTCCTCCGCATCATGATAATAACATTTAAATGTTAACTTTGTTGTTGCACCAAATTGCTAATGCATATGGGGATTTACCAGAATTGTTGTTCGTTGCTTCCGGCCTCATTTAAACTTGACTAGATAGGTAGTTTTACTTTGCTGCACCATCTTGCCATGCTAACAACATTTAATCTTGTTGGGTGCATAAACTAGAGAGAACTAAATGAGTCATGTGGTGTTTTCTTCAATATGCAACTCCGTTGCATATTGAGCTCCACTTAATTTGTCGGGTTGTTTGTGCATTTTGCCATGCCATGCCTCATTAAACCGGCCATGCATCATACTTGTTTGCGCACCGTGCCATGTTCATGTGATGGTTGTTTACTATGTTGTTTGCTTCTTTCCGGGTGCTTCTCTCGTTAGCTTTGGTTTCGTTCCGGAGTTGTGAGGACCCATTCGACTACGTCCATTTGTCTTCTTCTTGGACTCGTTCTTCTTCCTTGCGGGATCTCAGGCAAGATGACCATACCCTCGAAATCACTTCTATCTTTGCTTGCTAGTTGCTCGCTCTTTTGCTATGCCTATGCTGCGAAACCTACCCCTTGCTTATCATGCCTCCCATATTGTTGAACCAAGCCTCTAACCCACCTTGTCGTAGCAAAACATTGTTTGGCTATGTTACCGCTTTGCTTAGCCCCTCTTATAGCATTGTTAGTTGAAGGTGAAGATTGGAGTTTGTTCCATGTTTGGAACATGGATATTTTATTGGGATATCACAATATCTCTTATTTAATTAATGCATCTATATACTTGGTAAAGGGTGGAAGGCTCGGCCTTATGCCTGGTGTTTAGTTCCACTCTTGCCGCCCTAGTTTCCATCATATCGGTGTTATGTTCCCGGATTTTGCGTTCCTTACGCGGTTGGGTTATAATGGGAACCCCTTGATAGTTCGCTTTGAATAAAACTCCTCCAGCAAGGCCCAACCTTGGTTTTACCATTCGCCACCTAGCCTTTTTTCATTGGGAGTCGCGCATCCCGAGGGTCGTATTTATTTAAACCCCGGGGCCAGTGCTTGTCTAAGTGTTGTTCCAACCCAGAGCACCGTGCGGGGCCGTCCCTTGGCCACATGGGTTACGTTGGCGCCCGTACGCTTAGCTTATCCGGTGTGCCCTGAGAACAAGATATGTGCAGCTCCTATCAGGATGTCGGCGCATCGGGTGGTCTTGCTGGACTTGTTTTACCATTGTCGAGGATGTCTTGTAACCGGGATTCCGAGCTTGATCGGGTCTTCCCGCTAGAAGGAATATCCTTTGTTGACCGTGAGAGCTTGTGATGGGCTAAGTTGGGACACCCCTGCAGGGTTTTGAACTTTCGAAAGCCGTTCCCGCGGTTATGGGCAGATGGGAATTTGTTAATGTCCGGTTGTAGAAAACCTGAAGTTGACCTTAATTAAAATACATCAATCGTGTGTGTTACCGTGATGGTCTCTTCTCGGCGGTGTCCGGGAAGTCAACACGGTGTTGGACTTATGCTTGACGTAGGTTGTTCTAGGATCACTTCTTGATCATAGTTTCTCGACCATGCATTGCCTTCTCTTCTCGCTCTCATTTGTGTATGTTAGCCACCATATATGCTAGTCGCTTGCTGCAGCTCCACCTCATACCTTTTGCCCTACCTATAAGCTTAAATAGTCTTGATCGCGAGGGTGTAAGATTGCTGAGTCCCCGTGACTCACAGAATCTTCGAAAACCAGTTTGCAGGTGCCGATGATACCGTACAGGTGACGCAACCAAGCTCAAGGAGGAGCTGGATGAAGATCTTGTCCTTTGTGTTGTTTTGTTCTAGTTGATCAGTAGTGGAGCCCAGTTGGGGTCGATCGGGGATCTGTGTAGCATTGGGGTAGTCTTCTTTTATTTTGGTTCCGTAGTCGGACCTTGATTGTATCTGGTTGATGTAATGCTTTATTCATGTATTTGTGTGAAGTGGCGATTGTAAGCCAACTATGTATCTCTTTCCCTTATGTAATACATGGGTTGTGTGAAGATTACCTCACTTGCGACATTGCTTTCAATGCGGTTATGCCTCTAAGTCGTGCTTCGACACGTGGGAGATATAGCCGCATCGAGGGCATTACAAGTTGTTCTTCTTCTTGGCGGCCCACTCTTTCTTCTGCTTTGGCTGACCTTTGCCCTTGCTTTGACAGGCCAAGGTTGTAGCTTCAGCATTGTCAACCCCGTCGGCCTTCCGCTTCTCCTTCCGATTGGAGTCATTGCCCTACTAATGGACTTCTCCAGCTCACCCTTGTCACTTCTTAGCCTGTCTTCCTCTTTGCCATTGGCATACCGACTGGCTATCTCCATGGCTCAACTCAGAGTTGGGATCTCTACTGGTCCAAACTTAGGATAAGCTTTCGATACTTGATGCCTGCCTTAAAGGCACAAATAGCATGGTGCTCGCCGACATTATCCACTGTGTTGCTTAGAGTGGTCCAACACTGAATGTACTCCCAAAGAGTCTCATTGTTCTTCTATACATAGTGCTGCAACCAATCCACTAGGCCACTTGTACGTGCCCTCAAATGTTTCACAAACACTTGGGCCAGGTCATCCCAATAGTAGATGCTACCGGGGGGAAGCTGGTTGAGCCGAGCCCTAGCTAACCTTTCAAGCATCAGTGGCAAATGTTTCATAGCCATGTTGTCATGGCCGCCACCAATCTGGACCGCCACTTGGTAATCTTCCAACCAAGTCTCTGGCTTTCACTCACTAGTGAACCTGCTGATTCTAGCCACCAACTTGAAGTTGGCCGGAATATCTACAACGCGCATCTATCTGTTGAAACACTTGGGCCTTAAGGATGTGGATTCACTCAGGACATCTCTATCAAGACTGTCTCTCTAGGCTCGAACCCTGTCAACTAGGCTCTGAGTGAGAATGGATCTCACATTGAACTGCGGATCCCGAAAGCCACCCTGATAGTGAGGGGAACTTGGCCTTCGATCACCATCGTTCGGTCGCCTGTCATCAAAGGGCTGGCGACCGTATGTGACATCCCGCGAAGGGGGCATCCAAGAGCGATAGTAATCGTCGTTCCCCTTGGGGAGGAATGATCCTGTCACACCTCCGGTCTCCATACTGAACTTTGTGCAAGCGGTTAGCCGCATCCCTTAGAGGGGCATACGCCTTCGCCTTCCTGAGGTGATCGAGCTTTGAGCGAACTGGACTATCTCGGCTCGAACTGATGCGCCGTGGATGTGGTCCCAAGACTGCGACACATTCGCATTTTGTGACAGGGCCATCTTCAGTAGGGATCGGATTTGTCGAATCCATTACCCAGCTGCCAAGCCAGAGGGCTAGAATTGGTCAGCGATTCTGGTCGCCATGACCAAATTCTGCAACGGAGTGTTGAGGACTCGGTAGTTCTAGGATTGGTCACTTGGAAACAGACACCGCCAGTTCCGACTGGAGCACGGTTACTAATAAGCATGATCCTCTCACTCCTTCTGGAGCCGCTCAAGGGGGTTACGCTCGGCCAGAGTAGCCAGCCGCATCGACTGTACGGCCATCACCTCAGGAGTCGTCCCCATGATGGGGTGTGTGTGATACGTCTCCAACGTATCTATAATTTTTTATTGTTCATGCTATTATATTATCTGTTTGGATGTTTTATATGCATTAATATGCTATTTTATATTATTTTTGGAACTAACCTATTAACCTAGAGCCCAGTTTCAGTTTCTGTTTTCCCCCTGTTTTTTAGCTTCATGCAAAAGGAATATCAAACGGAGTCCAAACGGAATAATAGTTTCGCGATGATTTTTCTTGGACCAAAGGGCACCGAGGAGACTTGGAGTTCAAGTCAGAAGAGCCATGAGGCAGCGACAGGGGTGGAGGGCATGCCCTGGGGGTGCCCACCTACTTTCTGGGCCCCTCGGTGACCCCCTGACCTAGCTTTTCCTCCTATATATTCACGAACTTCCAGAGGCATCCACGAAAACACTTTTACACCGCCACAAGCTTCTATTCCCGTGAGATTCCATCTTGGGGCCTTTTCCGGCATCCTGCCGGAGGGGGATTCGATCATGGAGGGCATCTACATCAACTCCATTGCCCTTCCGATGAAGCGTGAGTAGTTTACCTCAGACCTACAGGTCCATAGCTAGTAGCTAGATGGCTTATTCTCTCTCTTTGATTCTCAATACCATGTTCTCCTCGATGTTCTTGGAGATCTATCCAATATAATCATCTTTTGCAGTGTGTTCGTCAATATCCGATGAATTCTGGATTTATGATCACATTATCTTTGAATATTATTTGAATCTTCTTTGAATTCTTATATGCATGATTTGATATCTTTATAATTCTCTTTGAACTATCGGTTTAGTTTGGCCCACTAGATTGGTTTTTCTTGCAATGGGAGAAGTCCTTAGCTTTGGGTTCAATCTTGCGTGTCCTCACCCAGTGACAAAGTAGGGGTAGCGAGGCACGTATTGTATTGTTGCCATCGAGGATAAAAAGAAGGGGCTTACATCATATTGCTTGAGTTTATTCCTCTACATCTGCCATCTTACTTAAAGCATTACTTTGTTCCTCATGAACTTAATACTCTAGATGCAGGAAGGAGTAAGTCGATGTGTGGAGTAATTGTAGTAGATGCAGGCAGGAGTCGGTCTACTTGACACGGACGTGATGCCTATATTACATAATCATTGCCTTGGATATTGTCATAACTTTGCGCTTTTTTATCAATTGCTCGACAGTAATTTGTTCACCCACTGTATTATTTTCCTTCAAGAGAGAAGCCTCTAGTAAAAGCTATGGCCCCGGGGTCTATTTTCCATCGTATTAGTTTCTGATCTACTATCTTGCAATCTTTTATTTTCATATCTATAAACCAAAAAACCCCAAAAAATATTTTATCCTTTGTTTAGTTTTATTTATCTATCTCTATCAGATCTCAGCTTTGCAAGTGACCATGAAGGGATTGACAACCCCTTTATCGCGTTGGGTGCAAGTGTTTGTTTGTTTGTGCAGATATTGGTGATTTGCGTGTTCTTCTCCTACTGGATTGATACCTTGGTTCTTAACTGAGGGAAATACTTATCTCTACTTTGCTGCATCACCCTTTCCTCTTCAAGAGAAAAACCAACACAAGCTCAAGAAGTAGCAGTGTGCAGAGCCCGCTCATTCCTCCGATGGAGTTCATCCCTCTTCTCCCGAGTGAGGGGTTGTGGAACATACTTGTCGTGGCTGGGAGAGTATTCTCACCGTGGTCGTCGTTGGCGTGCCCATGCGAAGCACCTTCTAGGTCGTCGCGGGTGTGTGTGTACCCGGGAGAACCATGCTGCTCCGTACCAGCCACAAGAACTTCTGCTGTGGACTCGATGCTCTCGCACTCAGATCCATCCATGGAATCCTTGTGAAGGCAGTCAAAGAGATCAACAGCGGAATCATCAGGCTCGAGTGCCGCCACTTGTATAGGCACGGCCTGAAGGTCTAGAACGTGCTTCACCCAATGTTGGAGCCACGAGCGTCCGGAGCGCTTGCGGCGGTATCCAGCAGGGAGAACGGGTGCCGTGGGAGATCGACGACTACCGAAGAAGGACTCTGTACGATGATGCCGAAAGTGCGCCGCACCTCGTATGGGAAGCGACTCCACGTCCAGTGGGGCCTCATGAAGCCACGCTAAATAGTCAGCGATGAAGCTAAGAACCCCGAATCAGATCTCATAGCCGAGGATCATGTTGATGATGAAAAATGCCAGCTACGCCAGATATTGCTAGATGTGTAGCCCCATGGTGGGTGCCAATTATCAAGGCAACGAATCTGATAGTGAGTATTAGGGGTACGATTTAGGGGTGGAACCTAGCTACAACATAGGTGTAACACTTGGATGTATGAGTTCGGGCCCCTCTCGAAGAGGTAATAGCCCTACGTCTCGAGCTTAGGAGCTATGTTTTTCTCTCGAGGTGTATGATTACAATGCGTGTTGAATCCTTGCCACAGTGGCGTAGGGAGGCTTATATAGAGTGCGCCTTGGCCCATTAGTGCCATGTTACAAGGGGAATGAAGGTGTATAACTACAGGCATTACAGGTAACTGTCATTATAACTACACTTGAAGCCCAACCTTAAGCCTTTCTACCATTGCATTTCCCATGTTATCTCTTCGCCTCCTTTGTTTGAGTGGTGCTGGTGAGGCCGACTGGAGGGAAGACGTCCGAGTGTTGTTGGTACATCCTAGTTGATTTCTAGTGGTACGCACCCGAATGCATTTGTAGTCCTTGGACCTTCCAATGATGGTGTGGGGCCCTAGGTGGGCCTTAGATGTTAGGTCTATGACCCTACCTGTTGGGGATGTTTCCCTGTGGTTGAAACCCGGCGTTAGTATGACACTGCCAAGCCTTGAGGCTCTATGAGTTTCACCACTACCGGGTCACAATAAGGATCTTCAAGGAGAGCTGGCTGCCTAGAATGAGAACCAGGAGGAGGCTGGCATCCGTATATGCACTGTGGGCCGACTCACATCGAGGCTCATAAGAAGAACTTTCCCAAAACTTGGAGAACAAGACTAATAAGAAATGGAGTAGGATACGGGTTAAGGATACGACCTGGAAACTTCTGTGAAACTAGGGACTCAACCTATTATATGAAGGGGAGTTCCTACGACCCAAAGATGAGGTTACAATATCTCAAAATCAAGGTAGCAAAAGCAAACCCTTGTAATCAAGAATATCATCAATATCAATCAAGCTAGGTACCTCCACCATCAGGGGTCGAACCTGGGTAAACTTGTGTCCTTCGTTTCTGATAAACCCTGTTCAAGTCACCACCTAGTTGTGATGGCTTCAAGACTTAGTCCTTTCGCAAGGACATCTGTCATGACAAAACCATGATAGTAGGAGCCCACCGTGGGGCCACCGCACGGTGGCGTTGAGTTCTTGGAGAGAGCTATCCCAGGGATCAAGGGATACGTGATCGATCGAATGACGAAGAGTCCTCGTTGCAAGCTCTACATCCAAGACTCGGGCTGGGGCCCCGAGGCGGGATCAATCGAGTATGGGTATCGGGTCCCCTTCGGCAAGATCCATGTCGTCATCGACATAATCGATGAATCTGGTTCCGCGTCGGATGTTATCGCTGACATTATCGAGTCTGCTTGTCATGCCAGACTCGTCTAGGCAAGACCCGGCTGAACTCGTGATTTCGTTGGCTTTGCGCCCGGAGTCGACTTGTGGGGCAATTCCATGTCCGGCAGAGGCACGCTTGTCTACTCTGACGGTGAGTCCTCGGTTGGAGAAACTGAGTCCATTCTTCTACTTTTCAATGAAAGGATGGGGGCTATTCAGATGATGATATCTGCCCAAAGATTCATGAGCCACCTCGTCGCGCGGCAGTCTATATGGAAGGAAACCAAAGTCATCCCCAGTCTATGAGAACGGACACTTGATCACGAATCCAACCATGAACCACAACCCTACAGATAACACGCTGGGTCAGAATCTAGCAGCGGGTCAAGTAGTGGCAGCAGTTTTAGCCCTAGACGGCTCTCAGAAAATAGGTGTCCAGGCTCTAAAAGATTTGACGACCACTCTTGGCACGCTCATGGCAGATCCGATGATCCCGGAGAACATGGCTGAGTGCAACACAGAAATCACAAAGTGTCGAGAGCGGATGACCAAGATATATGAGTATATCAATGGAGAGAATGCACTGATGGTAGAGGAAAATCTCATATCCTTAGTGAAACTAGGCGTTTGAGGAAGAAGTGCTTCACCTCAGTTTCTGTCAGAGCGTGTCATCTGCGATTCACATGAGAAGGCATCAAAGTTGGCTTGCAGCAAATGTCTAGCCGGCGCGGCTATTTGAGATGCCGCACTATTTGACCGCCCAGGCGGTCCAAGGGGTTGGCACTGGCCCACTCGGTGCAGGACCTATCATACCCCAATTGACACAGCAGGTTCCCCTAAACACATGACAGTTGCATCCACCTATTCATCAGCAGCAGCCGTTGGTGCAGCAATAGATGATTCAAAATCTGCCAAGGAATTTCTAGACACCGACCGGCCATTATTCAAACCCACTTGATAAATGTTGGCACCAATACATAACGTCATGGCGATCTCGATCCATATATATAGCCCGGTGGAGAGGGAGGCTAGAAATGCCCTTGCAATGCTAAAAATAGTGGTTACATAGCAGGCAAACTACACTCGTTGTCTGCACCGGTTTCATTCTACTCCTCCTCAAAGTCGCAGCAGGAGCCATCATGTTGAGTCACTGGCAGTTTCCAGCAATGAACAATACCAGAGGGCGCAACAGCCACCCCTGAACCAGCCACGACTGGTAGTTTCGAATGCATATTCCATTGTTGACGCCGCTCGTGCTATGTGGGGGACAAGGGTAGTGATGCGGAGCATCCCAAGGCCATCCCCATGGACCCAACTACATCTCCTATGACACCTCTTGGACCCATGACACGAGCACGTGCAAGAGCTCTTGAAACCGAGGTGACATCACTCCTCTCAGATTTCCACTTCGATACACATGAGACATGGCTACTACCTCATATGGATACATTGTGCATACTCAGGTATCATGGAGAAGCTAACGAGCAAGTAGAAGAAGAAGAGGAAGGTGGACGTGAAGACGGAGAAGAAGAAGAGCTGCGGGAGAAGCTACAGGCTCCGGATGACCAGCCTGGACCAGACGTCCGACGACCTCTAGGCTTTGTATGTCCGGCCCCCTCTGGACGACCGGCGTCTTCACACCCGAGACAAAACCAACGGACGTCCGATGCCACCTGGACGACCGACGACCATCGGACGACCGACCCTGATCGGACGTCCGACAGAAGACCACCCGAGCCGAAACTATGGACGTCCGACAAGCACCGGACGTCCGGACCCTCGCGAGCCTTCGGACGATCGGTGACCCCGGGACGTCCGACGCCTGTGTGCTAATTCGTGTTGGGCCGCAGCCCATGTACCCCTTCGCCCCCCTCTTTTGCACTAAGACGATAAATACTCCCCCCATTCCATCTAGCTAGGGTTAGCAAAGGTTTAGCTCATGTTTGTGTCAGAGCTTTGCTCATCCACTTGGTTACCTTCTCCACGGAGATTCGAGCCTCCACCAGAGAAGATCCCCCAAGCAGATTCAAGACCCCTTTTTAGGGAAGAACTCAAGACCTCCTCACGGAGAAGACCATTACCATTGTATCGTCCCTAATTGATCGTGTACTGTGTATCGTTCCATGTATCCGAGGATCTAGCACTTTTGTGACTTGTTCTTGTTAGTTTGAGGGTTCCTCTTCATTTCCCCTTGTGTTTCTCTCGTTTTCCCCTTTGTGTTCTTCATGTTCTTCGCGGGATTCCACTCCTTTCGTGAAAGATCGGCCGATTAGGGTCTACCCTACATCATCTTGGTATCATGAGCCACGTTGATCACGATTTCGGAGCCTCCCCGTTGTGTTGCTATCCTTGTTTTGTTGTTTTTCGTCCTAATTCGAAAATTTCCCCACAAAAATAGCCCCAATTTTTTTGGTGATTTGTTGGTGTGTAGAGATTTTGTTGGTTTGGATCCGTCGATTTGCTTTGTGTTGAGTGGATCTAGCTTTTCCCCCTTTTCCCCACCCTTTCCATCCACAAATCCGCTCGGAATCGACGAATTTCCCCTCCACCACCTCGCCCTCGTTCTGTTCATCCTTGGTTACCTGCTTGTGTTCCTTTATATGACCACTAGAGCCGGTAGAGGATCAAACGGAGGTAGAACTTAGCAATCCAGCCTACTCACCCGACTAGGTCCACCCGTATGCGAGGTTTGGGTCTCCTACGAGACGTGGTGATGATGTAGAGCATCCCAAGGCCATCCCCATGGACCCAACTATGTCTCCTACGACACATCTTGGACCCATGACACATGCACATGCAAGAGCTCTCGAAACCGAGGCGACATCACTCCTGTCAGATTTCCACTTCGATGCACATGGGAAATGGCTACTACCTCATATGGATACATTGTGCATACTCAGGTATCATGGAGAAGCTAAGGAGCAAGGAGAAGAAGAAGAGGAAGGTGGACGTGAAGACGGAGCAGAAGAAGAGTTGCAGCAGAAGCTACAGGCTTCGGACGACCGGCCTGGACCGGACGTCCGACGACCTCCAGGCTTCGGACATCCAGCCCCCTCCGGACAACCGGCGTCTTCACACCCGAGACAAAACCCACGGAAGTCCGACGCCACCCGGAAAACTGACCACCATCGGACGACCGACCCCGACTGGACGTCTGACCGAAGACCACCCGAGAAGAAACTACGGACATTCGACAGGCACCGGACGTCCAGACCCTCGCGAGCCTCCGGACCACTGATGACCCCCGGACGTCTGACACCTGTGTGCTGATTCGTGTTGGGCCGCAGCCCATGTACCCGTTCGCCCCTCTCTTTTGCACTAAGACTATAAATACTCCCCCATTCCTTCTAGCTAGGGTTAGCAAAGGTTTAGCTCATGTTTGTGTCAGAGCTTTGCTCATCCACTTGGTTACCTTCTCCACAGAGATTCGAGCGTCCACTGGAGAAGATCCCCCAAGCGGATTCAGGACCCCTTTTTAGGGACGAACTCAAGACCTCCTCACGGAGAAGACCGTTACCATTGTATCGTCCCTAGTTGATTGTGTACCGTGTATCGTTCCATGTATCCGAGGATCTAGCACTTTTGTGACTTGTTCTTGTCAGTTTGAGGGTTCCCCTTCGTTTCCCCTTGTGTTTCTCTCGTTTTCCCCTTTGTGTTCTTCGTGTTCTTCGCGGGATTCCTCTCCTTTCGTGAAATATCGGCCGATTAGGGTCTACCCTACATCATCTTGGTATCATGAGCCATGTTGATCACAATTTCGGAGCCTCCCCATTGTGTTTCTAGCCTTGTTTTGTTGTTTTTCGTCCTAATTCGAAAATTTCCCCACAAAAATAGCCCCAAATTTTTTGTGTGATTTGTTGGTGTGTAGAGATTTTATTGGTTTGGATCCATGGATTTTCTTTGTGTTGAGTGGATCTAGCTTTTCCCCCTTTTCCCCACCCTCTCCATCCACAAATCCGCCCGGAATCGACAAATTTCCCCTCCACCACCTCGCCCTCGTGTTGTTCATCCCATGCCCGAAATTCGCCCAGTCACCGGACGTCCGACCCAGCCCGGACGTCTGACAACGACCGGACGACCGGCCCATCCCGGACGTCCGACCGACCCTGACGAAACTGAATTTTTTCAGTTTTAGTCACCCCCACCGCCTCACATTTTCGCATACGCTCTCCTACCACTATACACCATTACCACTTCCGCATACCATCACCATTTGCTTACCCATTTTCGCTCTCCGACACGTTTGCCACTTCGAGCTTTGAGAATTTGAGTTGCGCCACTGTATCCTTTTGTGTTTCGTCTATCTAGGTACGGTTCGACATCGACATCACCATCGCTCATCTTCGCCACGGACGCGTCCTACATCGTCATCAACAACGACAACCTCGACTACACCTTGGTATTCGTGCTACCATTTTTCCACCATACCGTATGCAAGAACGATAACCTCGTCTTGGTTTTGGACATATCACTATTGCCATTACATCGATAGCCATCATAGGCTTACTCCTTTGCTTTGCTTACCCATCGAGACTAGCCATTGAGTATTGCCAGCAAAGAGACTTGTGCACATTAGTGATCATACTTCCCATAGCATACATACATCATTGTTGCATATATTGGTATCATCTCTTGTGTCACAAAGTTGTCATCGCATACACAATTGCTATCTTGGTTCGTCAAGCATCGCATAAGAAAAGAGCTCCAACATCAAAGAGCCAAACAAGCTTTTAAGCAAAGAGGAAAGATAAGAAAAGAGCTTTCAAGCAATAAACATAGCATTATACAACATTAAGATTGTCATACTCGATCATCTTGGATCATATCATAGCAACACCTTGCACAATGCATACTTGGGATAGAAGTCATTGCATTTTTGCTAAGTAGGTTGTGCACAAGTTCTTTTATCCGCCTATCATGCAATCGTGCTAGCATCTCTCTAGTGTTGTGCAACAAGAGAATTTTTGTGGATTCCACATTTTGGCTCATCCTTGGTTGCCCAACCCCACATATCTTTTTGCGTGTGTGTTTCCGTGTACCTTATATGCTTGGTCTACTTGTTACATTGCATCTTGCGAATCTTTTCCAACATTATTGAAGCTCACTTACAATTGCATGAAATTTTCTGCCACCATCCTAACCAAGCTCCACTAAAAAGCTTTTACTTGTGTAGGTGTTAGAAACCGACAAGAGCTAGTACCAATTGTGATATTTCCTTGTCCTACATTGGAGTGATCATCGATCCACTTTCTACTTCAGTCAAGGTACATTTGGTATTCGTTCTTCTGTTTCTACCACTCACATTTGTCTTTGAATGATGGATAGGACAAGTACTTCTACCAACGCACTCTTCATTGAACACGACGACGACATGAACTCCTACATCACCAAGAGTCACCTCTTTGGTGCACAACGTGCATTGCATCAAGAGCAACAAGCTATGAGTGAACGCATCGACAACCTTGTCGCCGACTTGCGACTTTCCGAGCAACGTACAAGGGACTACTTCGACCACAAGCTCGATGATCACAAGCAAGAGAATGGTGCAAGAATGGACAAGATTTGTGCTTTGTTGCTCAACCGCTCTTCTTCCACTTCAATTAGGAGCCGTTCAAGCCGCCACTCCGACTTCACCCTCTCCGACTCAAGTACACCGAAATCAAACACTCTACGCCGTGCCGCGCGCAACGATCGTCAAGCAAGCCTCAATCCTCTATACAACACCGACTCTCAAGAGCGCCGACGACGTCAAACTCTAGAGGCTTTGCGCTAGCATGAGAAAGGCAACGACAATGCCAACATGGAGAGGAAGAGCGAGGGCGTCTACACCAAGTTGCACAAGACGCCGAGGCACAACGCCAAGAAGAACAACTCCGTGAATCTCAAGCACTTGCGGCGCAACAAGCCCTCCAATATTCAAGTAGAGTCATAGCCAACCGAGGCCGACAAGCTCGAGAACAAGAAGAAGCATTTCACGAAGAAATTCAATAATGGAGATTTCAAGCTCGCGTGCATCGTCAAGTTCCTCAAGCTCCTCCTCGAGCTTGACAAGCTCCTCCACAAGCACGTCAAGAACAACAAGTTCCTCAACATCAGGAAGACAATGGAGATCCTCCACGACAAGAGCAACATGAGGTTGACAACCCTCTGCAACAAGAGCACCATGAGTTGAACAATCATCAGCAACATGGGCGTCATCATCCACGACCCCAACACAATGAAGAACAACACTATGGAAAGCTCAAGTTCACCATGCCCAAGTTCAATGGAAGCAACGATCCCAAAGAATATCTTTCATGGGCATTGAAGGTCGAAAAAATCTTCCGCTTGCACAACTATGAAGAAGAGAAGAAGATTGCAATGGCATCCCATGAGTTCCAAGACTATATCCTCATTTGGTGGGAACAAGTCATAGAGCGCCGAGAGGCAAGAGGTGAACCACCCATCACTACTTGGGCACAACTGAAGGATGTCATGAGAGCACACTTCGTGCCTACCTACTACAACTGCGACCTCTTCAAGAAACTCCAACTACTCAAGCAAGGAACCAAGAGCGTTGAAGAGTACTACAAGGAGATGGAGATTGCCATGATACGAGCCAATGTCACGGAAGATGAAGAGCAAACAATGGCACGTTTCTTGAATGGACTCAACCATCCTATCAAGAAGATCGCTGACTTTTAACCCTACTCGAACCTCATCGAGCTAGTGCATCAAGCTACCAAAGCGGAACGCCATGTGCAAGATGACTTCAAGTATGCCAAGTTCTCATCCAAGTCATACGGCTTCTCCAATAACCAAGCTTCAACGACTCCAACACCGACTACCAAGCCTTCTACTAGCACCATCAACAAGTCAAGTCCAAGAAAGCTTCGTCAACTCCAAGTCATCCTCCTACTACGAGCAACTTCATGCCGAGAGCTTCATCATCATCAACTCCAACCGATGAGACCATCAAGACGAGTTCCTTCAAGTGTTTCACTTGCAGAGGCCGAGGCCACAAGTCCTACGAGTGCACCAACAAGCGGACCATGATCCTCAACGACAACGGCACTTACGACTCAATGAGTGAAGAAGAAATGGACGCCATCGAGCACGTCGCCATCACCGGCAAGTGAACGATGAAGAGGAACAAGTCTTTTGCGATGAAGATTCAAGTCCCGCACTTGTTGTCTCCAAAGTCTTTACTCTCCAACAACACCAAGAAGAAGACCAAAGATGCCACATATTCCACACCAAGGCCGACATCAATGGACGATCTGTCAAGGTCATCATCGATGGAGGAAGTTGTCATAATATCGCAAGCGAAGAACTTTGCTCCAAGCTCCAATTTCCCAAGACGAAGCATCTACATCCATACAAAGTGCAATGTCTTAGCGACTCTGACACCATCCAAGTCGAGCACCGAGTACAAGTCTCCTTCAAAATTGGCGCCTACGAAGACACCTTGGAGTGTGACGTTGTTCCAATGACCGTTTGCCATCTTCTCCTTGGACGCCCATGGCAATTCGATAGAGGAGTCATCCACAACGGCCGAACAAACCACTACATCTTCAAGATGAAGGGCAAGGAGTACGTCCTCCGTCCAATGTCGCCAAGTCAAGTGATCGCCGACAAGCAAGCCACCCATCATGGAGATCATAGTGAGAGAGCGAGCTACCAAAAAGAGAGTGAGCGCCACAAGCCCAAATCGAACACCTCCACGATGAGCGAAAAGAAGAACCTAGTCCTATTTGCCACCAAAAGTGAGATAAGAAGAGTGTGTGAGAACCCATCTAGTGTCCTACACTACGTCCTTGTGTGCAAGGACAATGCACTATAAACTAACACTTCTCACACTCTTCCTTTAGTGTTATCTTCTCTTTTGCAGGAATTTCAAGATGTTTTCCCCGACAAGCTACCTCCGGGACTACCCCCACTACTAGGCATTGAGCACCGCATCGACCTCATCCCCGGAGCACCACTTCCGAACAAAGCTCCCTACCGCGTCAATCCCGAAGAAACCAAAGAAATACAAAGGCAAGTAAAGCATCTTATAGACCATGGACATGTGTGTGAAAGTTTGAGCCCTTGTGCCGTTCCGGTCATTCTTGTGCCAAAACGTGATGGTAGCTTTCGCATATGCTCCGATTGTAGACCTATCAATGCTATCACCGTTCGCTATAGGTATCCCATTCCACGCCTAGATGATATGCTTGATGAGCTTAGTGGTGCCACTATCTTTTCCAAAATTGATCTTAAGAGTGGTTACTATCAAATCCGCATACAACAGGGTGATGAATAGAAAACCACTTTCAAAACCAAGTTTGGCTTGTATGAGTGGTTAGTCATGCCTATGGGTCTCTCGGAAGCACTGGGTACTTTTATGCGTCTTATGAATCATGTCTTTCGCCCTTACATTGGTATATTTGTTGTGGTCTACTTTGATGATACCCTTGTTTACAGAAAATCTCTTAGAGATCATGTCACCCATGTTCGAACCGTTTTACAAACTCTTCGAAAAGAGCAACTCTATGCTAATATGGAGAAATGCCTTTTTGGCATTGATAAGCTCGTTTTCTTGGGTTTTGTTGTTTCTTTAAGGGTGTTCATGTTGATGAGTCCAAGATCAATGCTATCAAGACTTGGCCACAACCAGCCAATTTGCATCAAGTGCGTAGTTTTCTTGGCCTTGCGGGTTTCTATCGTCGCCTTGTGAAGGATTTTAGCACCATTGCTTCGCCCTTGCATGCTTTGAGCAAGTAGAATGCACCTTTTGTTTGGGGACCATCACAAGATATCGCATTCAACGAGCTTAAGAATTTGCTTACTCATTCTCTTGTGCTTGCTTTACCCAACTTCGACAAGCCTTTTGAGATTCATTGCGATGCTAGTGGTAATGGCATAGGAGGTGTGTTAACGCAAGAGAAGCGCCCCATAGCATACTTTAGTGAGAAACTTTCCAGAGTGCAACTCAATTATCCCATCTATGACAAAGAGCTATATTCTTTAGTGCGAGTCTTGCATGAATGGGAATATTACCTTCATCCCCATGAGTTTATCATTCACACCGATCGTGAGACTCTCAAGTATCTTAAGGGTCAAACAAAGTTGAACAAGCGTCATGCTAAATGGAGTGAATTTATCGAGTCTTTTCCTTATTTCATCAAGTACATCAAAGGTAAGGAAAGCATTGTAGCGGATGCTCTTTCCCACATATGCCTGCTTGTTACCCAACTTGAGTTTGATGTCATTGGCTTCGAGCATATCAAAGACTTGTATGAGCATGACCCTACTTTTGCTACTCCTTATACCAAGTGTTTTATGCACACTTCTTGGGAACGCTATTACATCCAAGATGGATATCTTATGAGAGCTAACAAACTTTGCATTCCCGAGTCTTCTCTTCGTTTGTTGCTTTTGCAGGAATCTCATGGAGGAGGCTTAATGGGACATTTCAGACGTGACAAGACCTTCGCCATGCTCTCGAAGAACTACTTTTGGCCAAAGATGTTTCGCGACGTCAATCACTACACCAACCGTTGCTCTACATGTCGCAAAGCTAAGTCCAAAGCTCAGTCTCATGGCCTTTATATGCCTCTACCAATTCCATACCAACCATGGGAAGACATTTGCATGGAATTTGTACTTGGTTTGCCTAGGAATCGAAATGGGAAAGATTCGGTATTTGTCGTTGTGGACTGTTTCTCAAAAATTGCACATTTTATTCCTTGCAACAAGATAGACCATGGTTCACATGTTGTTAATCTATTTTGTAGGGAAATATTGGGTCTACATGGAGTGCCAAAGAAGATCATCTCGGACCACGACGTCAAGTTCCTAAGCTTCTTTTGGAAGACCCTATGCGCCAAGCTAGGAATCAAGCTACTCTTCTCCACGGCTTACCACCCTCAAACCGATGGCCAAATGGAGGTGACCAACCGCACACTCTCCACTCTACTTCGAGTACTCATCAAGAAGAACATCAAGGAGTGTGAGGAGTGCCTAGAAATAGCCGAGTTCGCCTACAACCGAGCCAGACACTCAACAACCGACAAGTCCCCCTTCGAGGTCGTCTACGGATTCAACCCATTGTCACCATTGGACATTCTTCCTCTACCACTCCAAGAGCGCATCAATTTGGACGCAAGTGCATGCGCCACACATCTCAAGAAGGTGCATGAACATACAATAAACACCATCGAGCGCCAAGTTCAACGCCTTGTGACCAAGCTCAACTTCAACAAGCAACCTATGGTCTTCAACATTGGTGATCTCGTGTGGCTACACCTTCGCTAGGATCGCTTTCCACAAGAACGCAAGTCCAAGCTTCGACCACGAGCGGATGGACCTTTCAAGGTGCTTGCACGCTACAACAACAACGTATGCAAGATCGACATTCCACGTGACAAGTACAACGTGAGCGACATCTTCAACGTCAAAGATTTCTCTCCGTTCCATGGTGATGAAGAATTTGATCCGAGGACAGATCTTCCCCAAGGGAGGGGAGATGATGCGGAGCATCCCAAGGCCATCCCCATGGACCCAACTACATCTCCTATGACACCTCTTGGACCCATGACATGAGCACGTGCAAGAGCTCTCAAAACCGAGGTGACATAACTCCTCTCAAATTTCCACTTCGATGCACATGAGACATGGATACTACCTCATACGGATACATTGTGCATACTCATGTATCATGGAGAAGCTAAGGAGCAAGGAGAAGAAGAAGAGGAAGGTGGACGTGAAGACGGAGAAGAAGAAGAGCTGCAGGAGAAGCTAGAGGCTTCGGACGACCGGCCTGGACCGAACGTCAGACGACCTCGAGACTTCGGACGTCCGGCCCCCTCCGGACGACCGGCGTCTTCACACATGAGACAAAACCCATGGACGTCCGACGCCACCTGGACGACCGATGACCATCGGACGACCGACACCGACCGGACGTCCGACCGAAGACCACCCGAGCGGAAACTACGGACGTCCGACAGGCACCGGACGTCCAGACCCTCGCGAGCCTCCGGACGACCGGTGACCCCCGGACATCCAACACATGTGTGCTGATTTGTGTTGGGCCGCAGCCCATGTACCCCTTCGCCCCCTCTTTTTCACTAAGACTATAAATACTCCCCCCATTCCTTGTAGCTAGGGTTAGCAAAGGTTTAGCTTATGTTTGTGTGAGATCTTTGCTCATCCACTTGGTTACCTTCTCCACGGAGATTTGAACCTCCACCGGTGAAGATCCCCCAAGCGGATTCAAGACCCCTTTTTAGGGAAGAACTAAAGACCTCCTCACAGGGAAGACCGTTACCATTGTATCGTCCCTAGTTGATCATGTACCGTGTATCGCTCCATGTATCCGAGGATCTAGCACTTTGTGGCTTGTTCTTGTTAGTTTGAGGGTTCCTCTTCGTTTCCCCTCGTGTTTCTCTTGTTTTCCCCTTTGTGTTATTCGTGTTCTTTGCGGGATTCCGCTCCTTTCGTGAAAGATCGGCCGGTTAGGGTCTACCCTACATCAGGTAGCTAACACAACAGTAGCATATGCTCAACCTGTCATACCACCCCCACTTGCCTCAACCCCGCCAGCCTTACGGAGCACCAAGATAATGAGCAAGACTATTGGCACGCCATGCTTAGGTTCGGTTATGATTAACAAGCGTATGCCAAAGGACTTCATGGGTCCTTGTAATGTCTCTAATTACACAACTTATTTAGAACATGCCGAGTGGATCGAGAGCTATGAACTAGCCATGGATATGTCTGAAGTTAGCGACACTAGGTGCTTGATTTTTGACAATGATGCTCGAAGGTTCGACACATACATGGCTGAAAACTTGCCGGCTATCGAGGTTATGATCCTGACCATGCGTACTACGGTTACGAATGATGAGCAGAGACTAGCTACGGCATAGGTGTAACACTCGATGTTTAACGAGTTTAGGCCCCTCTCAGTGGAGGTAAAAGCACTATGTCTCGTGCCTTGAGGCTTGCCTTGATTTGATGGATATGGTTACAGAGATTGTCTGTTGCTCGGGTATGGAAAGGGGTGTGGCTTATATAGAGTGCGCTACAGCCCCACGTCTCCCACGCCGCTGAGGCAATTAATGTCATTGAATGAGACAATTACTAGTGTAATGTGCCTCTACTACAGCAGTTACAGGCAACATGATGTAGGGTAGAACCCTAATCGCCCGATCTTTCACGAAAGGATCGTATCCCGCAAAGAACATGAGGAACACGAGGGGAAAACACAAGGGGAAACACAGGAGGAAACACTAAACCAACAAGAAATAGTCACACATATGCTAGATCCTTGAGTACATGGAACGATACACGGTACACGATCAACTAGGGATGATACAAGGTAACCGGACTTCTCCATGAGGAGGTCTTGAATCCACGGGGGATCTTCCCTTACAAAGGGGGCTTGAATCCAAAGGGATATTCTCCGAAGAGGCCGCGGTCTCTCGCAAGGAGGAGATCCGATATGGATGAGCATAGCTCTATCTTTCAAATGAGCTATCACAACGCTGACCCTAGAAAGTTGGGAGAGGTGGAGTATATATAGTTTAGGGGGAGAAGGGATACACAGTCCTCAGCCCTTCACTGTGCGCAGACAGGGGAGGCCGGATGTCCGGGGTGGTCGGGCCGGATGTCCGGGCTTTCAGGCGATGCCAGATGTCTGGGCTGGGGAGGCCAGATGTCCGGGCTGGAGTGGTGGCATTTGTTGCTCTCGGGTTCGGAGGGCCTGGATTTCTGGGCTGGTGGCCGGATGTCCGGGCTGTCAGGGCCAGATGTCCGGGGCCTATAGCTTCTAGCGGCTGTGCTGCTGTAGTGGATGACACTCCAGGGGCCGGATGTCCGGGGTCTTGGCCGGATGTCTCGGGCCTGGGAGATGTTCTTGGCTCCTTCCATTGGTTCTCCTCATCCGTGGACTTGCGGACTTGTACATCTTCATGCGCATCTTTGGGAGGGTCCTCTTGGTGACTAATCATGCATAACACCTCGCACTTAGGTAGTAGCCATGTCTCATGCATAGAAATTGGAAGTTCAGAGAGGAGTGAGTTCACCTTATCTTCGATAGCCTTGGCTCGGGCTCGTGTCATTGGTCCAAGTGGTGTCATTGGAGGTGTAGGTGCGTCCATGGGGATGATCTTGGGATGCTCCGCATCATCTCCCCTCCCTTGGGGAAGATCCATCCTCAGATCAAATTCTTCATCACCATGGTATGGAGAAAGATCTTTGACGTTGAAGGTGTCGCTCACGGAATACTTGTCACGAGGGATGTCGATCTTGTATGCGTTGTTATTGTAGCGTGCAAGCACCTTGAAGGGTCCATTCGCGCATGGTCGAAGTTTGGACTTGCATTCTTGGGGAAAGTGGTCCTTGCGAAGGTGCAGCCACATGAGGTCTCCAATGTTGAATATCATAGGGTGCTTGTTGACGTTGAGCTTGGTCGCAAGGCATTGTACTTGGCGCTCGATGGTGTTTCTTGTATCTTCATGCAACTTCTTTAGATGGATCGCTCGTGCACTTGCGTCCCAATTGATGCGCTCTTGGAGTGGTAGAGGAAGATTGTCCAATGGTGACAATTGGTTGAATCCGTAAACGACCTCGAAGGGGGTCTTGCCAGTTGTTGAGTGTCTTGTTCGGTTGTAGGCGAACTCGGCGATAGGTAGGCACTCCTCCCACTCCTTGATGTTCTTCTTGATGAGTACTCGAAGTGGAGTGGAGAGTGTGCGGTTGGTCACCTTGTAACATCCCAAATTTTCAATTTGGAATGTTATACATTAGATCATCATGCATATCATATTTTATTTTTCATTTTGGTTGATCCTAGAAAATTCTACGCAACTCAATGACCCACGGAGAGAGTTGGGGATTTCGTTATTTTCATATTTGAGTTTTCTCAAATTTTGAGAATAGGATCATTTCATTTTATTTATTTTATCATCAATTATTTCTATTACAAAAATATGAGAGAGGGAATAAAATGACTTTCCCAAAATAAAGAAATATTGAGGATTTAATAATAAAAATCAAATAAGATTTTTTTGGTGTTTTATTTGAATTTAGGAAAAATGTGCATTTTTCAAAATTGCATTTAGGTCCCAAATAAATGTTCACCTTGTGCGGCTGATTTTAGAAGCCCGTGAAAATTTATTTCGGAATTTTTGGAGTCCGTTTAGTATTTCTTTTTATTTTTCTTCCGAGCGGAATAATTTAAAAAAAACCTAACCGACCTAGGGGTCGTGTCCGACTTGGACTCCCGGCCCACTAGGCTTTATAAGCCGGGGGGGAGGCCCAGCCGAAGCCAGCCACCTGCGCCCCAACCCTAGCGCCGCCCGCCGCCCCGCCGCCGCCGCCGGATGCCGCCGCCGCCGCATGTCGCCCGAGGTTCGCTACCGCCTCGTTTTCCGTGCAGTCGTAAAGAAAAATCGGCGTTCGTCGTTTTTTTCCTTTTTCTCGGATTAAATCCGCAATCTTTCTGATTGCGATTTCTGATTCGATTTTCGTTTTAGTATAACTTTTCGCTCGTTTATCGGAATCAGGCGATTCAAGCGCCTAGAGTTTCATCTCGAAACCCTCTATCTGAATAACCAACTTAAACAAGATTTTGCTACTGTAAAATTTGCCTTAGATCCAGATTACTAGAACGAAGTTGTTTTCTTTCGCCGTTTGACTTTCGTTGCTTCGTTTGATTTGATTCTTTTTGCCAACCGGAGTTCTTAAGTTGAAACTTCTGGTTAGATCTCTTATTTGAGTTTAACCCATGCATTAGATGAGTACTTATTGTATGTTTGTTTGTTTGTCTGCGATAGAATACCCGGAGTGCGCCGCCTGTTACTTCGAATCGTTAGGTTTCGCGGATCATCAGCAAGGCAAGTAACACTTTGATCATATCTTTTCTACTACCCAGTTTTATTGCATTAGATCAATCCTCACACATTGCATGATTAGGATCTAATTAAATTGTGGGATGGGAAGTAGATGAGGTAGTACCTATTACCTGTTATTATCAAACCTTTGGGAGTTACTTCTACGTTTGCTTATTATGACATGCTATGCTAGTAGACGTGGATTGGGTGAGTGATATCCATGATAGATGTGAGATTGTTAATTAATGGTTTAACTAAGGTGGCAACTTAAACACACATCTGGGTGGATTGAGGCACCTGGGTATTTCAGGACTTGCCTATTTTTCTTTTGGACCGCCACCCAAGCTGAAAGGGATCATTTGACTATTCATACTAGAAACTTCCGTGTGCAGCCACAAGCTATTATGGGCTCTAGCATAGTTGACTAAGTCGTGCGAACTCTTACAGTGGTAGACTAGCAGATGTAGGGGATGTAGGTGGTACGGTCTACCCGATCGTAAGGTGCTAGCGCTTCTGAAAGACTATGTCTCGGTCATCCATCTTCTCAAACACCATGTAGTGCGAGAAACCAAACGGAGGCGATCGAGTCTTGTGGGGAAAAGTGCGCAAACCTCTGCAGAGGGTAATAAACTAATCATGGTTAGCCGTGTCCCTAGTTATGGACATCTTGAGTATCTAGTACTTGGATTATCATGTGAATCTCAACATGTTACTCTAAATTAATTTTGTTGGGTTATGTTTAATGATGATGCTTAATTGGGATTGAGAATGCTGTCAACCATTCTCAATGTTTAACAACCACCATGAAAGTTAAATAAATTTATTCCTTTGAAGTAGGGAAAAATTGGCTTTACACAAAACTGTAACCATAGAGCTTTCCACCAGCCAAATATGCATATAGTATAGCTGTTTCATTCCATTACTCTCTATGTGTTACCTTGCCAGCATATTCCATGTGCTGACCCGTTTCGGGCTGCAACATTAATGTTGCAGACTTTTCAGACGACGATTAAGGAGTTTTAGGTCGTGGTTCTATACTCAGTGATGCCGTTGGAGTTGATGGACTCGCTTATCTTCCAAGCCTTCCGCTGTTATCGTTATTAGATGGCCTTAAGCCATATTTATTGTAATAAGTTCTCTTTTGAGACACTCGATGTAATAAGTGTGTGATTGCTTCTCTGCTATAAATCCTTCGAGTACTGTGTGGTGTCAGCATTACTGATCCAGGGATGACACCGGAGCACTTAGATCAGACTGTTTGAGGTCTGGTCGCTACACACCTCCGTTTGGCCGTCGGTTTGAGGATGGTAAGCCGTGGAGAAGAGTAGCTTGATTCCGTGCTTGGCGCATAGGGTCTTCCAAAAGAAGCATAGGAACTTGACGTCGCGGTCCGAGACAATTGTCTTTGGCACTCCATGTAGACGCAATATTTCCCTAACAAAGAGATTAGCAACAGGTGAAGCATCGTCTATCTTGTTGCAAGGAATGAAATGTGCCATTTTATAGAAACGGTCCACAACGACAAATATTGAATCTTTCCCATTTCGAGTCCTAGGCAAACCAAGTACAAAGTCCATGCTAATGTCTTCCCATGGTTAGTATGGAATTGGTAGAGGCATATAGGGGCCATGAGATTGAGCTTTGGACTTAGATTTGCGACATGTAGAGCATCGGTTGGTTAAGAGATTGATGTGCTGAAACATCTTGGGCCAAAAGTAGTTCTTCGAGAGCGTGGCGAACGTCTTGTCGCGTCCGAAATTTCCCATTAAGCCTCCTCCATGAGATTCCTAGAAAAGCAACAAACGAAGAGAAGACTCGGGGATGCAAAGTTTGTTAGCTCTCATAAGATATCCATCTTTGATGTAATAGCGTTCCCAGGATGTATGCGACAAACACTTGGCATAAGGAGTAGCAAAAGTTGCATCATGCTCATACAAGTCTTTGATATGCTCGAAGCCAATGACATCTAACTCAAGTTGTGTATCCGCTACAATGTTTTCCTTACCTTTGATGTATTTGATGACATAAGGAAAAGACTCAATAAATTCACTCCATTTAGCATGACGCTTGTTAAACTTGGTTTGACCCTTAAGATACTTGAGAGTCTCATGATCGGTATGAATGATAATCTCATGTGGACGAAGGTAATGTTCCCATTCATGCAAAACACAGACTAAATCATATAGCTCTTTGTCATAGATGGGGTAATTGAGTTGCGCTCCGGAAAGTTTCTCACTAAAGTAAGCTATGGGGCGCTTCTCTTGCGTTAACACACCTCCTATGCCATTACCACTAACATCGCAATGAACCTCAAAAGGCTTGCCGAAGTTGGGTAAAGCAAGCACGGGAGCATGAGTAAGCAAATTCTTAAGCTCATTGAATGCGGTATCTTGGTATGGTCCCCAAACAAAAGGCGCATTCTTCTTTCTCAAAGCATGTAAAGGTGATCCAATGGTGCTAAAATCCTTCACAAATCGATGATAGAAACCGGCAAGGCCAAGAAAACTACGCACTTGATGCAAGTTGGTTGGTTGTGGCCAAGTCTTAATATCGTTGATCTTGGACTCATCAACATGAACACCCTTAGAGGAAACAACAAAAACCCAAGAAAACGAGCTTATCAACACCAAAAGGGCATTTCTCCATATTAGCATAGAGGCGCTCTTTTCTAAGAGTTTGCAAAACAGTGCGGACATGGGTGACATGCTCTTTGAGAGATTTGCTAAACACAAGAATGTCATCGAAGTAAACCACAACAAATATATAAATGTAAGGGCGAAAGACATGATTCAGAAGGCGCATAAAAGTGGATGGTGCTTTCGAAAGACCCGTAGGCATGATTGTGACACCCCGAGACCGATGCGCCAGGTGTCTTCTAGTTATTCACTGACGTTGCCATGTCATTTGCTTGCGTGTTGCATTTCATCATGTCACCTCTTGCATCGCATCATGTCTTCATGCCATCATATCAGTAATCTTATAACTTTATAAATGAACCGTATGGATCTTCAATCCATTTAAATTGAGGGAACTCACATGGTGATTTCTCTATATAACATATCCTCCAAATATGTTAGGGAGCTATAATAAATATTCTAACACACTTGCAATATTCCCCATGTCTTTTCTAGTTCAAGCTTGACTTGAAAACCTTGACAAAAATTTCTCTTCCCTTTTGCCGAGGTTCCTCCAAAAATCCGAACATTTTTGGGGCCTTCCAAACACCCCTTACTTTTGAACCCATTTGAAATAATTCGAATGAGTTTGAATCCAAACTTCACTCACATGCGCTTTTCCTGTTTTTCTTGGTCAAGCTCAATTTTGTGAGTCCAGGAAAAATAATCCCTGTGCCATCATCCATTTTCTTCTATCCTTTTTTTCTTTCTTTCCTCTCTTTCCTTTCTTTCTTCTATTAATGAGCAGAGATAGAGGGGAGAGAGCCCATCCCAGCTGGGCCAGCCTCCAAGGCCCAACCACGCCCCGCGGTAACCCTAGTTAGCTGGATCCGCTACGCCCGTCCTCCTTGTTCCCTCGCGCCGCCAGAGGCCCGCATCCTGATCCCCATCTCCCTCGATCTCTCTTCCTCGCTCGCAGTAGCCCCTCTCCTCGATCCTTCCCTACCCTCGCCTCTCCCTGCTCCTTCACCATCGACGACCAATGCCTGCATCGCCGCCACTTTCCTGCAGTGAGGAGCCGCCGCGCCTAGTCCATGTGCCCGCACCTCCTACCCCGAGCGTCGCCCCATGGAGCCGCAGCCCCCCTGCTCCGGTGAGCCCTAGCTCTGCCGCCACCGGAGGTCGACCCGACGCCCAATCCCCTCGTCGGTCTCCTCTGCTTTGCCGTCCAAGGCCACCGCCTACTCACCATGGCCTCCTGCCACGGAGCAGCCACTTCCGGTATCAACCTCCTCGACCATGCCGCCCCATAGCTCTCCCTTCACACGAGTCGCCTCCGCGCCGCCGTCCTCCATGGCCGCAGCCGGCCGAGCTCGAAGCTCCCTCCACGGCACCTCGTCGCCGGGCGTTGACCCCTTCTCTTGCTCCAGCTCCGTCCGGCAAGGGCCTCACGCCCGTTGCCTCTCTTGTCGCGACCAGGACCACTTCCTCACGCCCCTGATCACCTCGCCATGACCATCTCCTCCCTGACGCCCTGGCTGTTGCTACAAGACCACCATGGCGCCATCATGGAGCCCTAGTGCCGAAGATGTCCACGACCGTGCATCTCTCCTTGTGCCACTTTGGAGATCGAGACCATCAAGATCAAGACTGCCCTGGACCATGACGTCTCGCCGGATCATCAAAAACCCCGATTGTTGCCAAGTACCTCGAAGCCCGATGCCTGCAACGACTACCGTCGCCAAAGACCCATGAACCAATAACTTCAAGTTCAACTTTTGTCGCAAGAACGAGACCGGCGGGTCCGAAGACCCTAAGTACCACGACAACCCCGAAGGGATTCGGGTTCGTCAAGTTCACCTTCAAACATGTACCACTACCGACGACTGAGACCCTGGATTCGACAAGTTCCTCACGGTGACCCGGAACATCTACGGGACATGCACGACTTCGAACCGTGTACCACGTCAAATATGTACGGCTACATGACGAACCGCCAAGACCCTGAACGACTACCGCCGCCGAAGTCCGCGAGTACAACTACTTCCACAATGCGTCGTGTACGACTACCGTCGCTTGGGTTTGACAAGACTCTTAGTACCACTACGTTTGCCATGTACAACTACACCAAGTCCGGACCGACAAGTGCCTTGAGAACATCTGTACATCTTCCGTCGCCGAGGACCGAAAGTACCACTACTTCCCATCGATCCCGAACCGTCTCGTTTACACGCTTCGAAGGTATAACCCCAAGATGACGTCCGTGAATGAATGCTTGCGATGTTTGAGATGCTCGTGTTTGCACCATGTCCAAATTGTCACTCGTTTCCTTGTCCCCAACTCGTGTGACACCCGGAATCCGAGATCATCCCATCATCTATAGCTTGATCCGAACATCCGCACCCTTGCTTCCTTTGCACCAGTATCTCCGTGAGCTACCGGAACCGATATGGTGTCGTGGCATCATTTTCAGATTCGTCGCCGTGGCACCCTTTCTTTCCACCACGGCGACAAATGCTTCATAATGCTCTTATCAACTTTTAATAAAAAATTGCATAAACTTGCACATGTCATCCGCATCATGATAACAATAATTAAAATGTTTAAAATTGTTGTTTGCTTTAAATTTCTAAATGCATATGGGGATTTATCGGAATTGTTGTTTGTTGTTTCCGGCCTCATTTAAACTTGCCTAGATAGGTAGTTTTCATTTGCTTCACCTCTTGCCATGTTAATCAACCTTTAATATTGTTGGATACATAAACGAGATTCGAACTAAATAACTTGAATGTGGTGTTCCGTCAATATGCAACTCGTTGCATATTGAGCTCCACTTAATTTGTAGTATTGTTTGTGCATTTTGCCATGCCATGCCTCTTTAAACCGGACATGCATCATACTTGGTTGTGCATCATGCCATGCTTATGTGATGGTTGTTTACCATGTTGTTTCCTTCTTTACGATGTTGCTTCTTCGGGTTAGTTCCGATAACGTCGCATTTGTGAGGATCCGTTCGACTACGTCCGTTTGTCTTCTTCATGGACTCGTTCTTCTTCCTTGCGGGATCTCAGGCAAGATTACCATAACCTCGAAATCACTTCTATCTTTGCCTGCTAGTTGCTTGTTCTATTGCTATGTCACGATACCTATCACTTGCTATATCATGCCTCCCATTTGCCATGTCAACATCTAAACCACCTTTCCTAGAAACCGTTGTTTGGCTATGTTACCACTTTGCTCAGCCCCTCTTATAGCGTTGATAGTTGCAGGTGAAGATGGAGTTTGTTCCTTGTTGGAACATGATTATTGTTGGGATATCATTATTATATCTTGTTTACTTTAATGCACCTATACACTTGGTATAGGGTGGAAGGCTCAGCCTTATGCCTGGTGTTTTGTTCCACTCTTGCCGCCCTAGTTTCCGTCATACCAGTGTTATGTTTCTTGATTTTGTGTTCCTTACGCGTTTGGGTTATAATGGGAACCCCTTGACAGTTTGCTTTGAATAAAAGTCCTCCAGCAAGGCCCAACCTTGGTTTTACCATTTGCCACCTAAGCCTTTTTCCCTTGGGTTCTGCAGACTCAAGGGTCATCTTTATTTAAACCACCGGGCCAGTGCTCCTCCGAGTGTTGGTCCAAACTAGAGCACCGTGCGGGGCCATCCCTTGTCGACTTGGGTTATGTCGGCTCCTGTACACTTAGCTTATCCGATGTGCAATGAGAACGAGATATGTGCAGCTCCTATCGGGATTTGTTGGCACAGCGGGTGGTCTTGCTGTTCTTGTTTACCATTGTCGAAATGTCTTGTAACCGGGATTCCGAGTCTGATCGGGTCTTCCTGGGAGAAGGAATATCCTTCGTTGATCGTGAGAGCTAGTGATGGGCTAACTTGGGACACCCATGCAGGGTTTTGAACTATCGAAAGCCGTGCCTGCGGTTATGGGCAGATGGGAATTTGTTAATGTCTGGTTGTAGAGGACTTGACACTTGTCTTAATTAAAATGAATCAACCACGTGTGTAGCCGTGATGGTCTCTTCTCGGCGAAGTCCGGGAAGTGAACACGGTTCTTGTGTTATGCTTGAACGTAAGTACTTTCAGGATCACTTCTTGATCACTTCTAGTTCACGACCGTGCTTTGCGTCCCTTCCCGCTCTCATTTGCGTCAGTTAGCCACCATATATGCTAGTGCTTGCTGCAGCTCCACCTCACTACCCTTTCCTACCCAGAAGCTTAAATAGTCTTGATCTCGTGGGTGTGAGATTACTGAGTCCTCGTGGCTCACAGATACTTCCATACAGTTGCATGTGCCGATGATACCAGTGCAGATGACACAACCGAGCTCAAGTGGGAGCTCGATGAAGATCTTGCTTGTTGTGTTGTGTCTTTTCCGGTTGATCAGTAGTGGAGCCCAGTTGGGGCGATCGGGGATCTATTGCATTAGGGGTTGTCTTTCTTTATTTGGTTCCATAGTCAGACCTTGATTGTATTCTAGATGATGTAATGCTATATTTATGTATTGTGTGAACTGGCGATTGTAAGCCAACTCTTTATCCCTTTCTTATTCAATACATGGGATGTGTAAAGATTACCCCTCTTGCGACATGCCTACAATGCGGTTACGCCTCTAAGTCATGCTCCGACACGTGGGAGATATTGCCGCATCGTGGGTGTTACAAGTTGGTATCAGAGCCTTCCCCTACTTAGGAGCCCCATGCTTGATCGAATTGCTGGCGTTGTTGAGTCTAGAAAAATGTTTTGAGTCTTTTAGGATTATATATATCGGAGAGTAGGATTCTTTTTACTCCTCAGTCCCTTCGTCGCTCTGGAGAGGCCTCCTAACGTAGAAGTTTTGACTCTTCTTTTCTCAAATTTCACTAAAAAAATTTAGGATCACGCGGGTATCTTGGAATCGTTCCGATGGATTTGTGACGAGAACATTGTTCTTGGTGCCTCCTGGCATTTAGGGGTGGTGGCAGTGTCCCGGGGAGTTGAGCTCCGAGGTGTTGTCGTCACAATTTTATTGTTGCAGTTCTGGAATACCTGAGTTCGCCGACACCGAAAATCTCTTTTATGCAGTTGTTGGTGAGATAACCTCGATGCCACCCAGTACTGGGGCGGGAGTTCGGGAGTATTGCCATAACTCGTATAACGGATGCTTTTCGAAGGTTGAGGTAAATGATTTCCGAAGGTTTCTTGGTTATGTGTTGCAGGATGGATACAGCTGGATGTAGGATTTGTTAGTTTTGGGTGAGATATTATGCTTCCCCTGTATCCCCAACACCTGATTGCATAACCAGAAAGTTTCGGGAGTTTATAAGTGGGAATTCAAGTAGCTCCTAGAATATCTTTCCAATAGACACATGATACGATATGGGATCTATCATATGTTTGTTTCCGGCTTATTCTACAAGCCAATCCTTTGTTTTGTTTTCAGTTGTGGTATTCGAGTTGCTTCGAAGTCAAGTGTTGATTCCATACCTTTCCTAAGCGGTGTTCTCATGTTCCTATGTGAATACTAATCCTTCTCGATCATCGAGCTTGTCATTTCAAATTTCTTCTCAACCGGCGAGCTTCCCTTCAAGTGGATCCGTTCATTTTCAACATCCGCAAGACCAACTCTAAGTATTCTCAATGTTATTTGTTTCATCCGTCTACAAGTTGCCTTTGTTTTCCCACCCACCCACCCTTTTTCTTCAAGGACTCGGATTTCTTAATCAAGTATCCATCTTATTCATGTGAAGCCTCTCCATTCTTTCCGTCAATGTTCTTACCCGGTGGTTCTCGTGAAGATGCTCTACAAGTTCAACATTCTTCATTCTCCTTCTTCTTCGGTGGATTTAAGTCAAGCTTTGTCGATCATATATTTTTCCTCATTTCAAATGTTTTCTCATGTCGGTGCACCTCTTAATCATTCACCTCTCACTATTCATTTGTTCTGGAGTGCTGAAGATATCTCAGAAGATTCTTGTTTTCACTACTAATCCGTTCAAGCTCTTTCGAGGATGTTATCTCATACAAGCTATTTAACTCAACCGGTGCAATCTCCTTTTCAAGCAATCGTTCAACGGTGTTTCTCTTGAGTGGGCCCTAACCAACATGTCTTTTCCCAGGTTCTTACCCGACTCTTCTTTTCCGGAGTTATTCTCAAAGTCATTTCAATGTTTGAAGTAAGAATGAATTATCATCAGTCATATGTTTTCTCCAAGATCTGTCAAATTATGTTCCCCGTTGGCTTAACCTTTCTATTCGTCATCCCGGAGTATCTCAACAATTCATGGTGATGTTTCTCATCGTCATTCTCGGATTTGAAGACCAAAGAAGAGTTTTCCTCCACATCTTGCTCCATTCTCTTCAAGATTCATGGTGCTAGCCTTATGCCATCCTCTCATAATTGTTTTCGATTGTGAGAAGTCTTTTCACCCATCCAGAGCAATTCAGGAGTCTTTTCAGTTTGATTCTTCCGAGCCCATCATTTCGGGTTTATTCATTCTCAGCTTTCACCTCTCGTTCTCCAAATCTTTCCTGTGCATCATTCAGATATCCTCTAATCAGTTCATGATCTCTTCGTTCAGTTGCATCTAATTTTTCTCAAGTATCTTCGTTCATTTTCTAATTCTTTCCAGTGTTTCGCTATTTTTTCTTCATTCATTTTAAATTCTTATGGTGGATCGTTCAATATTTCTCTTCCTTCGTTATCATCTCAATTCATTCGTTCTTCCCAACCCTACCGGTGGTTCGCAGAAGACTTTCCCAAGTTTGCTCAATATCTATCGTTATCCTTTCTATGAGGAATAAGTAGTATTCCAAATCCATTGATTGTCATCAATCTAAATTTGTGAAGGATATGCATAACATAATTCTTATTCTTGTTTCATCCAAGTGATCTAATTCCTTATTCCGAAGGTCATCAAATTTCTCGGTTTCAATTGTTCAACTTTTCTTTTCCGGAGCTCCAAGTTATTTCAATTATATCATTTCAAAGCTCCATCTAATCATTAAGGCTTCAATCTTATTCTTTTCATCCTTCACTTCTTTTTGATCATTCTTTTATTACCATAGTTCTTCATGGAGGCTCTACATGGTGGTTCGTCAAGGATTCTTTTCATTCTTCAATTGTTCTTCAAGATATCTCTCGAAGTTATGATCCTCCAAGCTATACTCAAAATTAAATAGGGTGCTCAACACATGTTTTGTTTTGAGGAGTTCAAGTATTCTTCATCGTGCATTCCAAACTGCACTTCATCCTACCTTATCTCTTGAGATGGTGTTATCTCATTCTTGTTAATTTCTCTTCGTGTTTCATTATTCTCAAATGTCAAGAAGGACATATTCTAAATCCATCATTTTCTCTTCGTTCAAAAGACCTTTACAACCAATCAATCTTTTTGTTGGAGTTATATTGGGTTATATTTCACCTAAAGCCTATCCAAAGGATGGTTGCGATTGTGGTGCTTATCAATGATCCAATGTTCTCCTTCCTATCTCGGTGAAGAAGTTTTTCATCTCTTCTTTGTTCCTGATCAATCTTTATTTTTTTCGGTGGCAGAACTTCACCTTAGTTTTGAGATTTTTTCCATAAGCCCACTACAAGATTATTCGTTTCGTTGTTGGTCTTTCCAACAACTCCCTTTTAACCTTCTTGGAAGGATGCTTTCAAATTCATTCGACGTAGAAGATGTTGTTTTCTTCTTTGTTACTTTTAGTCTGTTCTATCTTTTGTTCCGGAGGCATTGTGATGTTGCTCTCTTCGACCCATATCCTTGGTTTGTCAAGATCATGTTCAATTCCGTCCATTTGCAGTCAGAGTGATGTCCAAATTATATCATTCTTAGCCCTTCTCTATCTTCTTTTTAACCGGAGTGTTGTGTCTATCATTCCCCTTCTAACCAGACTCTCTTCCAAGTGCTTTCATTTTGCCAAGTTCATATCATATGCCTTCCATTTCTAACCCGAGTGTTTTCGTAATTGATCCTTATTGTTCCTTGTACATTTCATTTCTACCAGAGTGCTTGCATGTACTTCTTGCCAATTACAACCCTTTACTCATGTCTTTCAACCTACAAGGTTCTAGTAATGTTCCTTGTTCCTCTTTTCTAACGGAGTGTTTTCAACTTTGTTCATCTTCATTGCATTCTTTCTTTCAATTTTTTCAACCTCTCAAGGTTCTTTGGTTTCACTCATTGGTCAAAGAAGCAACTTAGTTTTACCTTTTCCTCTTCCTCTTCCGTTTTTTCTTCGGTGCCATCCTAGATCTCGGGACGAGATCATCTCGTAGTGGTGGAGTGTTGTGATGCCCCGAGACCGATGTGCCAGGTGTCTTCCAGTTATTCGCTGACGTTGCCATGTCATTTGCTTGCGTGTTGAATTTCATCATGTCACCTCTTGCATCGCATCATGTCTTCGTGCCATCATATCAGTAATCTTATAACTTTATAAATGAACCGTATGGATATTCAATCCATTTAAATTGAGGGAACTCACATGGTGATTTCTCTATATAACATATCCTCCCAATATGTTAGAGAGCTATAATAAATATTCTAACACACTTGCAATATTCCCCATGTCTTTTCTAGTTCAAGCTTGATTTGAAAACCTTGCCAAAAATTTCTCTTCCCTTTTGCCGAGGTTCCTCCAAAAATCCAAACATTTTTGGGGCCTTCCAAACACCCCTTACTTTTGAACCCATTTGAAATAATTCGAATGAATTTGAATCCAAACTTCACTCACATGCGCTTTTCTGTTTTTCTTGGGTCAAGCTCAATTTTGTGAGTCCAGGAAAAATAATCCCTATGCCATCATCCATTTTCTTCTCTCCTTTTTTTTCTTTCTTTCCTCTCTTTCCTTTCTTTCTTCTTTCTTTATTCTATTAATGAGCAGAGGTAGAGGGGAGAGAGCCCATCCCAGCTGGGCTGGCCTCCAAGGCCCAACCACGCCCCGCGGTAACCCTAGCTAGCTCGATCCCCTGCGCCTGTCCTCCTCGTTCCCTCACGCCGCCAGAGGCCCGCATCCCGATCCCCATCTACCTCGATCTCTCTTTCTCGCTCGCAGCAGCCCCTCTCCTCGATCCTTCCCAACCCTCGCCTCTCCCTGCTCCTTCACCGTCGACGACCAATGCCTGCATCGCCGCCGCTTCCTGCATTGAGGAGCCGCCGCGCCTAGTCCCTGTGCCTGCACCTCCTACCCCGAGCGCCGCCCCATGGAGCCGCGGCCCCCCTGCTCCAGTGAGGCCTAGATCCGCCGCCACCGGAGGTTGACCCGACGCCCAATCCCCTTATGGGCCTCCTCTGCTTCGCCGTCCATGGACACCGCCTGCTCGCCATGGCCTCCTGCCACGGAGCAGCCGCTGCCGGCGTCCACCTCCTCGACCATGCCGCCCCGTCGCTCTCCCTTCACACGAGCCGCCTCCGTGCCGCCGTCCTCCATGGATGCAGCCGGCCGAGCTCGAAGCTCCCGCCACAGCACCTCGTCGCTGGGCGTTGACCCCTTCTCTTGCTCCAGCTCCATCCGGCAAGGGCCTCGCGCCCGCTGCCTCTCTTGTCGCGACCAGGACCACTTCCTCACGCCCCTGATCGCCTCGCGATGACCATCTCCTCCCTGACGCCCTAGCTGCTGCTACAAGACCACCACGACGCCATCATGGAGCCCGAGGGCTGAAGATGTCCACGACCGTGCATCTCTCCTTGTGCCACTTTGGAGATCGAGACCATCAAGATCAAGACTGCCCTGGACCATGACGTCTCGCCGGATCATCAAAAACCCCGATTGTTGCCAAGTACCTCGAAGCCCGATGCCTGCAACGACTACCGTCGCCAAATACCCATGAACCAATAACTTCAAGTTCAACTTTTGTCGCAAGAACGAGACCGGCGGGTCCGAAGACCCTAAGTACCACGACAACCCCGAAGGGATTCGGGTTCGTCAAGTTCACCTTCAAACATGTACCACTACCGACGACTGAGACCCTGGATTCGACAAGTTCCTCACGGTGACCCGGAACATCTACGGGACATGCACGACTTCGAACCGTGTACCACATCAAACATGTACGGCTACATGACGAACCGCCAAGACCCTGAACGACTATCGCCGCAGAAGACTGCGAGTACAACTACTTCCACAATGTGTCATGTACGACTACCGTCACTTGGGTTTTACAATACTCCGAGTACCACTATGTTTGCCATGTACAACTACACCAATTCCGGACCGACGAGTGCCTTGAGAGTGTGTGTAACTCTTACGTCGCCGAGGACCGAAAGTACCACTACGTCCCATCGAACCCGAACCGTCTCGTTTGCACGCTTCAAAGGTATAACCCCGAGACGACGTCCGTGAACGAATGCTTGCGATGTTTGAGATGCTCGTGTTTGCACCATGTCCAAATTGTCACTCATTTCCTTGTCGCCAACTCGTGTGACACCCGGAATCCGGGATCACCCCACCATCTCTAGCTTGTTCCGAACATCCGTACCCTTGCTTCCTTTGAACTGGTATCTCCGTGATCTACCGGAACGGATATGGTGCTGTGGCATCATTTTCGGATTCGTCGCCGTGGCACCCTTTCTTTCCACCACGGTGACAAATGCTTCATAATGCTCTTATCAACTTTTAAAAAAATTGCATAAACTTGCACATGTCATCCGCATCATGATAACAACAATTAAAATGTTTAAAATTGTTGTTTGCTTTAAATTGCTAAATACATATGGGGATTTACCGGAATTGTTGCTTGTTGTTTCCAGCCTCATTTAAACTTGCCTAGATAGGTAGTTTTCATTTGCTTCACCTCTTGCCATGTTAATCAACATTTAATATTGTTGGGTACATAAATGAGATTCGAACTAAATAACTTGAATGTGGTGTTCCGTCAATATGCAACTCGTTGCATATTGAGCTCCACTTAATTTGTAGTATTTTTTGTGCATTTTGCCATGCCATGCCTCTTTCAACCGGACATGCATCATACTTGGTTGTGCATCATGTCATGCTTATGTGATGGTTGTTTACCATGTTGTTTGCTTCTTTCCGGTGTTGCTTCTTCGGGTTAGTACCGATAACATCGCGTTTGTGAGGATCCGTTCGTCTACGTCCATTTGTCTTCTTCATGGACTCTTTCTTCTTCCTTGCGGGATCTCAGGCAAGATGACCATACCCTCGAAATCACTTCTATCTTTGCTTGCTAGTTGCTCGTTCTATTGCTATGTCGTGATACCTACCACTTGCTATATCATGCCTCCCATTTGCAATGTCAGCCTCTAACCCACCTTTCCTAGCAAACCGTTGTTTGGATATGTTACCAGTTTGCTCAGCCCCTCTTATAGTGTTGATAGTTGCAGGTGAAGATGGAGTTTGTTCCTTGTTGGAACATGATTATTGTTGGGATATCATTATTATATCTTGTTTACTTTAATGCACATATATACTTGGTAAAGGGTGGAAGGCTCGGCCTTATGCCTGGTGTTTTGTTCCACTCTTGTCGCCCTAGATTCCGTCAGACCGGTTTTATGTTCCTGGATTTTGCGTTCCTTATGCGGTTGGGTTATAATGGGAACCCCTTGACAGTTCGCTTTGAATAAAACTCCTCCAACAAGGCCCAACCTTGGTTTTACCATTTGCCACCTAAGCCTTTTTTCCTTGGGTTCTGCAGACTCAAGGGTCATCTTTATTTAAACCCCCGGGCCAAAGCTCCTCTGAGTGTTGGTACAAACTAGAGCACTGTGCGGGGCCATCCCTTGGTGACTTGGGTTACGTCGGCTCCTGTACACTTAGCTTATCCGGTGTGCCCTGAGAACGAGATATGTGCAGCTCCTATCGGGATTTGTCGGCACAGCTGGTGGTCTTGCTGGTCTTGTTTACCATTGTCGAAATGTCTTGTAACCGGGATTCCGAGTCTGATCGGGTCTTCCTGGGAGAAGGAATATCCTTCATTGACCGTTAGAGCTTGTGATGGGCTAAGTTGGGACACCCCTGCAAGGTTTTTAACTTTCGAAAGTCGTGCCCGCGGTTATGAGCAGATGCGAATTTGTTAATGTCCGGTTGAAGAGAACCTGACACTTGAATTAATTAAAATGCATCAACCGCATGTGTAGCCATGATGGTCTCTTCTCGGAAGAGTCTGGGAAGTGAACACGGTTCTTGTGTTATGCTTGAATGTAAGTAGTTTCAGGATCACTTCTTGATCACTTTTAGTTCACGACCGTGCTTTGCTTCCCTTCTCGCTCTCATTTGTGTAAGTTAGCCACCATATATGCTAGTGCTTGCTGCAGCTCCACCTCACTACCCTTTCCTACCCATAACCTTAAATAGTCTTGATCTCGTGGGTGTGAGATTGCTGAGTCGTCGTGGCGCACAGATACTTCCAAACAGTTGCAGGTGACGATGATACCAATGAAGATGACGCAACCAAGCTCAAGTGGGAGCTCGATGAAGATCTTGCTCGTTGTGTTGTGTCTTTTCCGGTTGATTAGTAGTGCAGCCCAGTTGGGGCGATCGGGGATCTATTGCATTAGGGGTTATCTTTCTTTATTTGGTTCCGAAGTCGGACCTTGATTGCATTCTGGATGATGTAATGCTATATTCATGTATTGTGTGAAGTGGCAATTGTAAGCCAACTCTTTATCCCTTTCTTATTCAGTACATGGGATGTGTAAAGATTACCCCTCTTGCGACATGCCTACAATGCGGTGATGCCTCTAAGTCATGCTCCGACACGTGGGAGATATAGACGCATCGTGGGTGTTACAATGACTAACCAGTCATGCAAGCCAAATTTGATTTTGAAAGTGGTTTTCCATTCATCACCCTCACGTATGCGGATTTGATAGTAACCACTCTTAAGATCAATTTTCGAAAAGATAGTGGCACCGCTAAGATCATCAAGAATATCATCTAGGCGTGCAATGGGATACCTATATCGAACGGTGATAGCATTGATAGGTCTACAATCGGAGCACATGCGAAAACTACCGTCACGTTTTCGCACAAGAATGACCAGGGCAGCACAAGGACTCAAACTTTCACGCACATGTCCATGGTCTATGAGATGTTTTACTTGCCTTTGTATTTCTTTGGTTTCTTCGTGGTTGACGCGGTATGGAGCTTTGTTCGGAAGAGGTGCTCCGGGGATGAGGTCGATTCGGTGCTCAATGCCTCGTAGAGGAGGTAGGCCCGGAGGTAGCTCATCAGGGAAAAGATCTTGAAATTCCTGCAAAAGAGAAGACAAGACTAAAGGTAGAGAGTGAGAGGTGTTAGCTTTTGGTGCATTGTCCTTTCACAAGAGGACATATTGTATCACACTAGATGGGTTCTCACACACTTCTCTTATGTCACGTTTGGTGGCAAATGGAACTAGGTTCTTTTTTCGCTCATCATGGAGGCACTCGATTTGGGCTTGTGGCGCTCACTTTCTTTTTCATGGCTCGCTCTCTCATTATGATCTCCACGATGGGTGGCTTGCTTGTCAGCGATCACTTGAATTGGCGACATTGGACGAAGGACGTAATCCTTGCCCTTCATCATGAAGATGTAGTGGTTTGTGCGGCCGTTGTGGATGACTCCTCTATCAAATTGCCATGCGCGTCCAAGGAGAAGATGGCAAACGGACATTGGAACGACGTCGCACTCCAAGGTGTCTTCATAGGCGCCAATTTTGAAGAAGACTTGTACTCGGTGCTCGACTTGGATGGTGCCGGAGTCGCTAAGCCATTGCACTTTGTATGGATGTGGATGCTTCATCTTGGGCAATTGGAGCTTGGAGCAAAGTTCTTCACTTGCGAGATTATGACAACTCCCTCAATCGATGATGACCTTGACGGATCGTCCATTGATGCTGGCCTTGGTTGGGAATATGTGGCATCTTTGGTCTTCTTCTTGGTGATGTTGGAGGGTCAAGACTTTGGAGACAACAAGTGTGGGACTTGAGTCTTCGTCGGAAAAGACTTGTTCCACTTCATTGTTCACTTGCCGGAGCATGGCGAATAGCACAAGGGCTTCCATTTCTCCTTCACTTAGTGAGTCATAAGTGACATCGTTGTTGAAGACCATGGTTCGCTTGTTGGTGCACTCATAGGACTTGCGGCCTCGGCCTCCGCAAGTGAAACACTTGAAGGAACTCGTCTTGACGGTCTCATCGGTTGGGGTTGATGATGATGAAGCTCTCGGCTTGAAGTTGCTCGTAGTAGGATGGCTTGTAGTTGACTAAGCTTTCTTGGAACTCGACTTGTCGATGTTGGTAGTAGAAGGCTTTGTAGTCGGTGTTGGAGTCGTTGAAGTTTGGTTGTTGGAGAAGCCGTAGGACTTGGATGAGAACTTGGCATACTTGAAATCATCTTGAACTTGGCGTTCCACTTTGGTAGCTTGGCGCACTAGCTCGATGAGGTTCGAGTATGGTTGGAAGTCGGCAATCTTCTTGATAGGATGGTTGAGTCCATTCAAGAAATGTGCCATTGTTTGCTCATCATCTTTCATGACATTGGCTCATTTCATTGCAATCTCCATCTCCTTGTAGTACTCTTCAACGCTCTTGGTTCCTTGCTTGAGTTGTTGGAGTTTCTTGAAGAGGTCGCGGTTGTAGTAAGTAGGTACGAAGCATGCTCTCATGACATCCTTCATTTGCGCCCAAGTAGTGATGGGTGGTTCACCTCTTGCCTCTCGGCGCTCGATAACTTGTTCCCACCAAATGAGCACATAGTCTTGGAACTCAAGGGATGCCATGGCGATCTTCTTCTCTTCTTCATAATTGTGTAAACGAAAGATCTTGTCAACTTTCAATGCCCATGAAAGGTACTCTTCAGGATCGTTTCTTCCGTTGAACTTGGGCATGGTGAACTTGAGTTTGCCATAGCGTTGTTCTTCATTGTGTTGGGGTCGGGGATGATGACACCTAAGTTGTTGATGATTGTTCAACTCGTGGTGCTCTTGACACGGAGGGTTGACAACCTCATGTTGCTCTTGTCGTGGAGGATCTCCATTGTCTTCATGATGTTGAGGAACTTGTTGTTCTTGACATGCTTGTGGAGGAGCTTGTCGAGCTCGAAGAGGAGCTTGAGGAACTTGACGATGCATGCGAGATTGAAATCTCCGTTCTTGAATTTCTTCATCAAATGCTTCTTGTTGTTCTCGCACTTGTCGGCCTCGGTCGGCTACGGCTCGACTTGAATCTTGGAGGGCTTGTTGCACCGCAAGTGCTTGAGTTTCACAGAGTTTTTCTTCTTGGCATTGTGCCTTGGCATCTTGAGCATTTTGGTGTAGACGCGTTCCCTCTTCCTCTCCATGTTGGCGTTGTCGTTGCCGTTCTCGTGCTAGCGCAAAGGCCTCTTGAGTTTGATGTCATTGGCGCTCTTGAGAGTCGGTGTCACGTAGGGGATTGAGGCTTGCTTGAAGATCGTGGTGCGCGGCTCGGCGAAGAGTGTTCGATGTCGGTGTACTTGAGGCGGAGAGTGTGAAGTCGGAGTGTCGGCTTGAACGGCTCCTTCTTGAAGTGGAAGAAGAGCGGTTGAGCAACAAAGCGCGAATCTCATCCATCTTTGCGTCATTCTCTTGCTTGTAATCGTCGACCTTGTGGTCGAAGTAGTCCCTTGCACGTTGCTCGAAAAGTAGCAAGTCAGCGGCAAGGTTGTCGATGCGTTCACTCATAGCTTGTTGCTCTTGATGCAAAGCGCGTTCTGCACCAAAGAGGTGACTCTTGGTGACGAAGGAGTTCATGTCGTTGTCTTGCTCCATGAAGAGTGGGTTGGTAGAAGTACTTGGCCTATCCATCATTCCAAGACAAATGTGAGTGGTAGAAAGAGAAGAACCAATACCAAATGTACCTTGACCTAAGTTGAAATTGGATCGAGGATCACTCCAATGTAGGACAAGGAAATAGCACAATTGGTACTAGCTCTTGTTGGTTTCTCACACCTACACAAGTAAAAGCTTTTGTTGGAGCTTGGTTAGGATGGTGGCACAAAATTTGATGCAATTGTAAGTGAGCTTCAATAATGTTGGATAAGATTCGCAAGATGCAATGTAACAAGTAGACCAAGCATATAAGGTACACGGAAACACACACACAAAAAGATAAGTGGAGTCATGCAACCAAGGGTGAGCCAAAATGTGGAATCCACAAAAATGCTCTTATTGCACAACACTAGAGAGACGCTAGCACGGTTGCACAATAGGCGGATACAAGAACTTGTGCACAACCTACTTAGCAAAAATGCAACGACTTCTATCCCAAGTATGCTCTATGCAAGGTGTTTCTATGATATGATCCAAGATGATCGAGTATGACAATCTTAATGTTGTATGATGCTATGGTTCTTGCCTAAAAGCTCTTTGCTTATCTTTCCTCTTTGCTTAAAATCTTGTTTGGCTCTATGATGTTGGATCTCTTTTCGTATGCGATGCTTGACGAACCAAGATAGCAATTGTGTATGCGATGAAAACTTTGTGACACAAGAGATGATACCAATATATGCAACAATGATGTATGTACGCTATGGGAAGTATGATCACTAATGTGCACAAGTCTCGTTGCCGGCAATACTCAATGGCTAGTCTCAAAGGGTAAGCAACGCAAAGGAGTAAGGCTATGATGGCTATCAATGTAATGGCAAGAGTGATATGTCCAATACCAAGATGAGGCTACCGGTCTTGCTTCCGGTATGCTGTCAAAATGGTGGCACGAATACCAAGGTGTAGTCGAGGTGGTCGTTGTTGATGATGATGTAGGACGGCGGTGATGATGTAGGACGGCGGTGATGTCGATGTCGAACCGTACCTAGATAGCCGAAACACAAAAGGATACGGTACCGCTACTCAAATGCTCAAACCTCGAAGTAGCAAAAGTGTCGGAGAGTGAAGCGGTCCAAAATGGTTGGGCTATGCGGAAGTGGTGGAGGTATGCAGAAGTATATGTGGTATATGGTGGGACCGGAACAAAATTTGTTGAAAAATGGAAGGAAAACAGGGCGGTGGATGGAGATGTTGCTGCCATGGGTCGGATGTCCGGGTGGAAGGCCGGATGTCCGCGCTTTGTCGGGCCGGATGTCCGGGCTCTGGATCCAGGGACGAACGGGATGAACACCGCGTGGAGAGGTCAAATCTGGGCGAAATTCAGAGGAATTTGTGGATGGAAATTGGGGGAAAATGGATGGGAAGCTAGATCCACTCAAAACAAAGCAAATCCACGGATCCAAGCCAACAAAATCTCAACACACCAACAAATCACAAAAAAAATTGGGGCTATTTTTGTGGGGTAATTTTCGAATTTAGGACGGAATCAACAAAATTAGGCTAGAAAACACAACGGGGAGGCTCCGAAATCGTGATCAACCTGGCTCATGATACGAAGATGATGTAGGGTAGAACACTAATCGCCCGATCTTTGACGAAAGGAGCGGATCCCGCGAAGAACACGAGGAACACGAGGGGAAAACGGGGGAAAACAAAAGGGCAAACATGGGAGGAAACACTAAACCTACACGAAATAGTCACACATATGCTAGATCCTCGAGTTCATGGAACGATACACGGTACACGTTCAACTAGGGACGATACAAGGTAACCGGTCTTCTCCATGAGGAGGTCTTGAATCCATGGGGGGATCTTCCCTTAGAAAGGGGGCCTGGATCCAAAGGAATCTTCTTCGAATAGGCTGCGGTCTCTCGCAAGGAGGAGATCCGATATGGATAAGCGTAGCTCTATCTCTCAAAGGAGATATCACAACGCTAACCCTAGAAAGTTGTGCGAGGTGGAGTATATATAGTCTAGGGGGAGAAGGGATACACGGGCCTCGGCCCTTCACTGTGCGCAGACAGGGGAGGCCGGATGTCCGGGCTGGTCGGGCCGGATGTCCGGGCTTTCAGGCGATGCCGGATGTCCGGGCTAGGGAGGCCGGATGTCTAGGCTGGAGTGGTGGCATTTGTTGCTCTCGGGTTCAGAGGGGCCGGATTTCCATGCTGGTGGCCGGATGTCCGGGGGCTCGGGAGAGGCTGGATGTCCGGGCTGTCGGGGCCGGATGTCCAGGGCCTGTAGCTTCTAGCGGCTGTGTTGTTGTAGTGGATGACGCACCAAGGGCCGGATGTCCGGGGTCTTGGCCGGATGTCCGGGGCCTGGGAGATGTTCTTGGTTCCTTCCGTTGGTTCTCCTCATCCGTGGACTTGGGGACTTGTACATCTTCATGCGCATCTTGGGGAGGGTCCTCTTGGTGCCTAATCATGCATAACACCTGGGACGTAGGTAGTAGCCATGTCTCATGCATAGAAAGTGGAAGTTCAAAGAGGAGTAAGTTCACCTTATCTTCGATAGCCTTGGCTCGGGCTTGTGTCATTGGTCCAAGTGGTGTCGTTGGAGGTGTAGGTGCGTCCATGGGGATGATCTTGGGATGCTCCGCATCATAACGGTAGTTATAACTCTATTTAGTGGATGACTTAGGATTCCTTGACTGTTGCAGCTCCCATGACGCCCTCCTGTCCTCTACGTCCGAGTGGTGTTCCTTCAGCCGAGTGACGTGTGATCGTCCGAGTGCAGCAGTGCCATCCAAGTGAACTTCCTGATGTATGCATCTGAATGTTGGTATGGTCCAGGGACCTACCTATGATGGTGATGGGCCTATGTGGGTCCCAAATGGTGGGTCCTTGACCCTACGTGTAATAGGTGACCACCCCAAATCATTTGGGATTTCGTAGGAGAAACAAACCGAACCTTCGGTTGAGGCCGAGTGCTGCAGGGGCTCTTGGAATATGTTTCCGAACTGTGATTTGTTGTTCCTTAGACGAAAACACAATGGATTCTGGACATTAGGTTTACCCAGATGACCGAGTGTTTGTGGATCATTGAGAAAAAACCAGGTGGCATTCGTTTTGTCTCTCGGATGAGATAGACTAGGGTCCTTAGTGAGGACATGCCATCACAACATGACTAGCGACGCTGGCGCGTGGTATGATTCTCCGGAGAGATGCCAGTCCTTATCCCAAGGGAACGCTAGCGCAGGCCTCCTATGTGTCCAGGTTTATGAGTCATGGGCCTTAGAGCCTACCGAGAGGGCCAAGTGAACCCGCAGAGGGGCGTCAAGCTCGTCACATAATGATCCTGAAGAAGACTTCAGTCGGGTGTTTAATGTGGCCGAGTGCATGGGTCCCCGCAGAGGATAGTTAGTCGGACTGACATGCGTCCTTTTAGGAAAGGAATCGTTGGCAATCAATCAGATTGATCCGTCCTGAATTCTTGGGATTTGAATTTGCATGTTCGCGCGCTGAAGCGATAACATCATGCATTAGTGGGAAAGTGGGGGCGTGGCTCAATGATTTGTGCAAACGATCCCCACCACATGTTGCGCCTGTCCTATACAAAGCCTTGCCGCATGGGCCGTTGATCCAAGGATTTGGGGTTGGGAGATTCTGTTGAAGATTTCGTTTGGAGGTATAAAAGATTTTGAGCAGAGCTACTGGCCTCAGATCCCCTTTCTCTCCTCCTAATTCCTCCACTTCTCTTCTCCACCCAACTATGCGGCGATAGCGAGAGAGTCCACAGCCAAGGCGGAGAAGGCAGGGAAGACCACTTCCTCTGGCTTTGTTGCGGCGGCTGGCGGCGCGCCGGTGGATTGGATCCTGTCGTGTGTCACCGCTCGGCTGTTGGACGAGCTGGAGTAGGAGGGGTTGATCCCGCGTGAAGGATGGCGTCACCCTGGTGCGAGGGAGGTCGAGCCGGTGCCCTAGGAGGACGAGCGCGTCCTGCTCGTCACCCACGTTGAGCAAGGCTTCTCGATGCTGGCCCACTCCTTTTTTCGAGCATTCCTCGAGTAGTTTGGTGCTCAACTCCACCACATTCCCCCAATGCTGTCATTTACCTCTCATCCTTTATCTCTCGCTCTCTCTCTCTCTCTGGGAGAACTTCTTGGGCTGCCACCCTCACTAGGGTCTCTTCCAATACATCTTCACCTTTTGGTCGATGACTATGAAGAACGACTCGCTAGCTGGTGAGAAAACCCATGTCATCCAGCTATGCGGGGGCCTAGGCATCCAGGTTCGCGAGTGGAGGTCGTTCCTGAAGATGAGCTTTTCCAACTCTGTTAAGGGGTGACAGGGGACCTGGTTCTAATGTAGGTACGTCCCTAGCGCCCACAATCAGTCGGGCCTCCCACCGTACTCGGTTGAGCTAGTACGAGCCCCGCCGACCCTCACCGTGGCGAAGGAGGATAAGGTGGGTGTCGATATTTTGTCGAGTGCATTGATTGGAGTCATGAATGCGGTAGTGAATGGCATGGACTTGATGAAGACCTTCTTCTATTGATTCTTTGTTTAGTAAAATTAAGATTGATGATAAAGGGACTGAAGAAGAGTCAACTTTAGCTAGAAGGCATCCCGATAATTCGGAGGGTGAAAATCTTGTTGAGAAAATTGATAAAAGTGGGTTTGAAGAGGTCGAAACTTTAACTTGTGATGTGCCCACTCTTTTGGATTACAAAGACTTTAATTATGATAGTTGATCTTTGATTCATTGTATTTCTTTGTTGCAATCCATGATAAATTCACCCCAGGCTTACGAACAAAATAAAGCTTTTACTAAACATATTATTGATGCTATGATTAGAGCTTTAGAAGAAAAGTTGGAATTACAGGTTTCAATCCCAATAAAATTACATGATGAATGGGAACCTACTATCAAATTCAAGATCAAAAATGCTAGTGTTTCTACAATTCCAGAATCTTTATGTGATGTGCTTGGTCTTACCGATATTGAAGAGTATTCTCTAAATTTGCACTTGGCGGATTCTACTATTAAAAAACCTATGGGAAGAATTAATGATGTTCTTATTCTTGCAAATAGGAATTATATGCCCATAGATTTTATTGTTCTTGATATTGATTGCAATCTGTCTTGTCCAATTATTCTTGGTAGACCGTTTTTACGTACTATTGGTGCCATGATTGATATGAAACAAGGCAATATTAAATTTCAATTTCCACTACGGAAGGGTATGGAACACTTCCCTAGAACTATAATTAAGCCACCATATGAACCGATTATGAGGGCATCATCTGGATCTAGAAACAAAGATAACAATACTTAGATCCTTCGCATTATGCCTAGCTAGGGGCATAAAATGATAGCGCTCATTGGGAGGCAAACCAACTTGTATCTTTTTGCTTTTTGGTTTTCTTGTTGTTTTCGATAAAATACCCAATTATGCCTTTGTTTAAATGTGTTTTTATGGTTTAAATTAGTGTTTGTGCCAAGCAAAGCCTTTGGGATCATGTTCGGTGATAGTTGATTTGATCTTGCTGAAAAATAGAAACTTTTGTGCTCACGCAAATAATTTATATTTCTAACAGAAGCACGATGAAATACTCATTATTTTTTCACAAGATTAGTATGCAAATTTCCTACGTTTTCCTAATTTTCCAGAATTTTGGAAGTTATGGAAGTATTTGAAATATTCAGATTGCTACAGACTGCTATGTTTTTGAAAGATTCTGTTTTCGTTGTGTTATTTGGTTGTTTTGATGATTCCATGGTTTCCTTTGAAGAGTTTTTGTCATGGAAAAGTTAAAATACAGTAGATATAATACAATAACAAAATATGAATGGATTTTCAAAAGTACTGAAAGTAGTGAGTTGCTTTCTTATAGTAACGGATCTCACGAAGTTTTGATGAGTTTTGCGTGATTGAAGTTTTCATGTTTTGGGAGAGATCGCAATGGATGAAGGAAAAAGGATTAGCAAAAGGCTAAGCTTGGGGATGCTCGAGGCATCCCCAGATAATATTCAAGAAGTATCAAGCAACTAAGCTTGGGGATGCTGCCGAGTGGCATCCCCTCTTTCTTCTAACACCCACCAGTATTTTACTTGAATCTATATTTTTATTCGTCACATATTATGACTTTTGCTTGGAGCTTCTTGTATGATATGAGTCTTTGTTCGTTTTTCTTTTTAATTTTTAATAAGAATCCTTGCTGTACACACCTATTTTCGAGAGCCAAATTCTGCTATGCTTTCTCCTATGCTTCACTTACGAGGTTGGTCACTCGAATAGACCCGACGTTTGTACTGGCTGGATGGAATCCGCGATCCGAGTGGCAGCTGCTAAGTTCTGAAGTGGAGTACTAAGGACTTGATACTTACGAGGTTGGTCACTCGAATAGAGCCGACGTTTGTACCGACTGGAACTGGGTTGACGGTGCTCGCATTCGTCTAGCTCCCTCTGAACCCGTTCGAGGCGATTGCACTCAGCCAATGTGTAATGCCCCGAGACCGATGTGCCAGGTGTCGTCCAGTTATTCGCTGTTGTTGCCTTGTCATTGCTTGCATGTCATGCATTGCATATCATGTCATCATGTGCTTTTCATTTGCATACATGTTCGTCTCATGCATCCGAGCATTTTCTCCGTTGTCCGTTTTGCAATCCGGCGCTCCGTTCTCCTCCGGTGGTCCTTTCTACTTTCCTTTCGTGTGTGGTGATTAAACATTTCCGGATTGCACCGAGATTTGTCAAGCGGCCTTGGTTTACTACCAGTAGACCGCCTGTCAAGTTTTGTACCATTTGGACTTCGGTTGATACTCCAACGGTTAACCGAGGGACCGAAAAGGCCTCGTGTGTGTTGCAGCCCAACACCCCTCCAAAGTGGCCCAAAACCCACCTAAACCTGCTCCATCATCTCGGTCGTTCGATCATGATCGCGTGACCGAAAACCGCACCTCATTTGGACTCTCCTAGCTCTCTCTACCTATAAATATGTGCAACCCTTCCAAATTCGCGGACGAAACCCTAGTCTTCCTCTACCTCGCGCGACCTGACGCATCTCTGCCACCGGCCGGACATGTCCGCCGCCCTCAGCCACCTCACTCCAACGAATAAGGCGCTGCCATGTCAGCCAAGCCGCCTCCAGCACCCTATCATCCACCGCCACGTGGCCTCCGCCACCGCGCCTCCCGCCGCGGGCCTCGGAACCCAGATCCGGCCCGCCGAGCCCGGATCCCGCGCCGCCTCTCCGCGCCGGTGCCCGTCCCGCGCTCCGCCGGCCGCTTCCTCGGGCCGCGCGCCGCCTCCATGCGCCTTCGCCACGCCGCCGTCGTCCGCCAAGACCTCGCCGCCCCGCAACGCCGGCGCCGGCCACCGACCC
>NC_041386.1:288717221-288781825 GCF_002162155.2 Triticum dicoccoides
GCCACCGACCCGACCGCGCCGCCCTCGCGCATCGACCACGCGCCGCCGCCCTTCGCCGGTCCCGTCGCCATCCTCGTGCCGCCTCCTGCCTCGCTGGCGAACGCCGTCCGGCCGTCGCCTCGAACTCCCCTCGCCGGAGCCTTTCATCGTCGGAGCTCACTGCCCTCTTCGCCGGAGTTCGGTCCGGCCAGATCCGAAGAAGAAGCGGGACCAGATCCACCACTTCACCTAACCGAACACCCTCACCCAGATCCGGATCTCGCCATCCCGCTCCCTCTCCGTCCCGGGTTGACTTTCTCGGAGAGGTCTATATTTCACTAAGTCCCCAAAATTCCCAGATTCATATGCCTATGTTCATCATGCCGTAACTTTGCATCCGTAGCTCCGATTCATGCATATAGCATATGAAAATGTTCGCCTTAGAGAGTACATCATTTCATCTTATTGCATCATTTTCATTTGAGTTCATCTTTATGCCCGAAATGCTGTTGGAAGAGTGCTACTTGAGATAATTGTCAGATCTGCTGCTCCATATAGCTATTTGTCATTTTTGCCATGATTAATGTGTGCATGATATGCCCCTGAGCTCTACATATGTTTTGTTAAGGGTTTTGTCATCTTTCCAGAGGTGCAACCCATGTAGTTTCGTGATGTGTGTGGTGACTTGCACAAGCTTGCAAAGTGGTGCACTTGTTAGTGCTGATTTCACGGACTTGGCATTTCCACTAAGTCCTTGAGCTGTTTATCTCATATGGCCATATGTTCATGTTGTTTCCCAGAGATCCATGCCTCTTTTTAGGATGATCAGTAAGGATGTTTTGTTAATAGTGTAGTGCGCTATCCATCCATGTCTTTTTTTGCAATTATGGAGCACCCTAGCTTGAGTCAATCGAGCTCTACTTTTGCTACTTCGTGAATCTGGGCAGATTGTCTACTTGTTAGCGATTTTGCCAAGGATGTTGTAGTTGATCCGTGCATGCTATGTTATTGTTCTTGCCATGTCTAGATTGTATTTTGTGTATTCTTGATGGGTGTATGCTTGGATTATCATGACATGCTCTGTAGTGAGTGCATCGAGCTCGTAAACATGCCTACTTGATTTCTGTTTCAGCATGTCCCAGTTTTCACCAAGTCTGAGAACTGATTATGTTTTTGCCATGTTCACATGCTTGAAATTGTATTTTCTGATCCCTTTTGGCTCAATGTCACTAAGGAACTTTTGTTAAGCTCTTTGAGTAGATACATGCCATGCTTTACTTTGCCATGTTCAGTTCCTGTAGCATCTAGTTTTCATGCTCCAAAGAGTGCTATCTGATCTGAAATTCCAGACAAGTGTTAATTTCACTGTCTGAGATCTGTTTACCAAATGCATTTTTGCCATGCTTGTTTGAACCTGTTAATGGATAAATTGGCTGTAGCTCAGTGCTAGTCTTTTGTTAAGAATCATGAGTGGATCCCTGCCATGTATTTTAATGCCATGTTTGGGTGCTGTAGCATGTCCATCTTGTTGCATTTAGATGGCTACTTGCTGTAAATCGCAGAACATGGTCATATTTGAATTGCTTGCCATTTCCAAACCGTAACTCCGATTCCGGCGTTCTTTATATCGTTTCAAGCGATTTCGTCTCACCTTTCCAGTGGCACACTTGGATTTCCAAGTTGAGGCCAGGTTCATGCATTCCTTGTCAAGTCATGCATATGCATCGCATACCGCATCCCGCATATCATCCCATGTTCATGTGTTGGTTCTTTACTATGTTGTGTGCTTCTTTCCGGCGTTTGCTTCTTCGGTTTGGTTCTGGTTACGTCACGTTTGTGAGGACCCATTCGTCTACGTCCGTTTGTCTTCTTCTTGGACTCGTTCTCTTCCTTGCGTGATTTCAGGCAAGATGATCATACCCTCGAAATCACTACTATCTTTGCTTTGCTAGATGCTCGCTCTTTTGCTATGCCAATGCTACGATGCCTACCACTTTCTTTCAAGCCTCCCAAATTGCCATGCTAAACCTCTAACCCACCATGTCCTAGCAAACCGTTGATTGGCTATGTTACCGCTTTGCTCAGCCCCTCTTATAGCGTTGCTAGTTGCAGGTGAATATTGGAGACCGTTCCTTGTTGGAACATTATTTACTTGTTGGGATATCATTATATTGCCATGTTATCTTAATGCATCTATATACTAGGTAAAGGGTGGAAGGCCCGGCCTTATGCCTGGTGTTTTGTTCCACTCTTGCCGCCCTAGTTTCCGTCATATCGGTGTTATGTTCCCAGATTTTGCGTTCCTTACGCGGTTGGGTAATAATGGGAACCCCTTGATAGTTCGCCTTGATTAAAGGTTTTCCAGCAATGCCCAACATTGGTTTTACCATTCGCCGCCTAGCCTTTTCTTTTCCCTTGGGGGTCGCGCGCCCAAGGGTCATCATTATTTTAACCCCCCCGGGCCAGTGCTCCTCTGAGTGTTGGTCCGACCGAGTAGACTGCGGGGCCACCTCGGGGCAACTTGAGGGTTGGTTTTACTCGTAGGATGTCTCATCTGAGTTTGTCCTGAGAACGAGATATGTGCAGCTCCTATCGGGATTTGTCGGCACATTCGGGCGGTGTTGCTGGACTTGTTTTAACCTGTCGAAGTGTCTTGAAGAACCGAGATACTGAGTCTGATCGGAACGTCTCGGGAGGAGGTCTATTCCTTTGTTGACCGTGAGAGCTTGTCATGGGCTAAGTTGGGACTCCCCTACAAGGATTTGAACTTTCGAAAGCCGTGCCCACGCTTATGGGCAGATGGGAATTTGTTAATGTCCGGTTGTAGATAACTTGAACCTTAACTTAATTAAAATGAATCAATCGCGTGTGTAACCGTGATGGTCTCTTTCGGGCAGAGTCCGGGAAGTGAACATGGTGTTGGAGTTATGCTTGACGTAGGTTGTTTTAGGATCACTTCTTGATCATACTTTTATCGACCGTGCTTTGCTTTCTCTTCTCGCTCTCATTTGCGTATGTTAGCCACCATATATGCTAGTCGCTTGCTGCAGCTCCACCTCATACCTTTACCTTACCCATAAGCTTAAATAGTCTTGATCGCGAGGGTGCGAGATTGCTGAGTCTCCGTGGCTCACAGATACTACCAAAACCAGTTTGCAGGTGCCGACGAGTCCATGCAGATGACGCAACCCAGCTCAGGAGGAGCTCGATGAAGATCTTGTCCTTTGCGTTGCTTCGTTCTAGTTGATCAGTAGTGGAGCCCAGTCGGGGTCGATCGGGGACCTTTGTCGCATTTGGGGTTCTTCTTTATTTTGGTTCCGTAGTCGGACCTTGATTGCATTTGGATGTTGTAATGCTTTATCGATGTATTGTGTGAAGTGGCGATTGTAAGCCAACTATGTATCTCTTTCCCTTATGTATTACATGGGTTGTGTCAAGATTACCTCACTTGCGACATTGCTTTCAATGCGGTTATGCCTCTAAGTCGTGCTTCGACACGTGGGAGATATAGCCGCATCGAGGGCGTTACAAGTTGGTATCAGAGCCTTCCTCGACCTTAGGAGTCCCATTGCTTGATCATTTTTAGCAGCCGAGTTGTGTCTAGAAAAAAATGTTTTGAGTCATTTAGGAATTATATATCGGAGAGTTTAGGAATTCTTTTTCTTCCCAGTCTCCTCATCGCTCTGGTAAGGCATCCTGACGTAGAGTTTTGACTCTTCTCTTCTCAAATTTCAATAAAAAAATTTAGGATCTCGCGGGTATCTTGGAATCGTTCCGATGGTTTTATGATGAGAACATTGTCTTGGTGCCTCCTGTCAGGGGTTTTGTGGAAGTGTCCCGGGGAGTTGAGCTCTAAGGTGTTGTCGTCATAATTTTATCGTTGCAGTTCTGGAATACCTGAGTTTAGTACGCTGACATAGAAAATCTCTTTTATGCAGTTCATTGGTGAGATAACCTCGACGCCACCCAGTACTGGGGCGGGAGTTCGGGAGTATCGCCATAACTTGTATAACGGATGCTTTTTGAAGGTTGAGGTAGACGATTTCCGAAGGTTTCTTGGTTATGTGTTGAAGGATGGATACAGCTCGATGTAGGATTTGCTAGATTTGGGTGAGATATTATGCTTCCCCTGTATCCCCAATACCTGATTGCATAACCGGAAAATTTCGGGAGTTTCCTAGGTGGGAATTCAAGTAGCTCTTAGGATATCTTTCTGATAGACGTATGATATGAAATTGGGGTTCGACGTTTAGTGGTCCGCCTATTCACGGTCGGTTTTACAGTGGTCTCGTTGTGTCTTAAAGAGTCCTTGGCTATGCCGACTCGGGGACGCTTCATATGTCATGTGCACTGCCTTGTACATGATGGTGCTGTACGATCGAGCCCGTGTAGGCCCCACCACGAAAACTTCGGACGAAATCTCTATCATATGTTTGTTCCGGCTTATTCTGCAAGCCAATCCTTTGTTTTGTTTTGAGTTGTGGTATTCGGGTTGCTTCCATATCAAATGTTGATTCCATACCTTTCCTAAGTGGTGTTCTCATATTCCTATGTGAATACTAATCCTTCTTGATAATCGAGATTGTTTTGTCAGTCCTTTTGACCGGCGTGTTTTCTCTTCAAGTGGATCTGATCATTTCAACATCAGCAAGATCAATTATCATTTCTTCTCAACGGTGTTTGTTTCATCCGTCTCCAAGTTGCCTTTGTTTTTCCCGCCCACCCACCCTTTGTTTCTTCAAGGACTCATATTTCTTAATCAAGTATCCATCTTATTGATGTGAAGTCTCTTCTTTCTTTTCTTTCAATATTCTTATCCGGTGATTATCAGGAAGATTCTAACGGAGCTTCAAGTTCGTCACTTTTCACTCGTTTTCTTCTCCGGTGGATTCAAATTAAGATTTGGTGTTGATCATATCCCTTTCCTTGTTTCAATGCTTTCTCATACCGCAATTCTTAATCATTCACCACTCGCTATTCTTTTATTCCGAAGTGCTGAAGATATCTCCAAGATTCGTGTTTCCACTGTACATTCGTTCAAGCTCTTTCGAGGTTGTTATCTCGTTCTAGCCATTTAATTCAACCGGTGCAATTTCAGTTTCTAGCAATAGTTCTACAGTGTATCTTTTGAGTGGGCCCTAACCCACAGGTCTTTTTCCAGGATCTTACCTGACTCTTCTAATTTTTCCGGAGCTTCTCAAATTCTTTTCTAAAGTTTGTCGTAAGAATGATTTATCATCAGTCAAATGTTTTCTCCAAGATCTGTCAAATTCTTTTCATCATTGGCTCAACCTTCCCATTCTTCATTCTGGAGTGTCTAAATAATTCTTGGTGGTGTTTCTCGTCGTAATTCTCAGATTTTGATGACCGAAGAAGAGTTTTTCCTCCATATCTTATCCGCTCTCTCAGAGATTCATGGTTCTAGTTCGAGGCCATCCTCTCATAATTGTTTTGATCGTGAGAATTCTTTTATCCATCCGGTGCAAATTCAGGAGTCTTTTTAGTTTGATTCTTCGAAAGCCATTATTTCTGGATTGTTCATTCTCAGCTTTCAGTTATCATTCTCCAATTTTACCGGTGCATCAAGTGATCTCTAATCAGCTCGTGATCTCTTCGCTCTCATGTATCCAAATTCTCTCAAGCGTCTTCGTTCATTTGCTTAATTCTTCCTGGTTTTTCTTTATCTTCTCTTCGTTCATTTTCAATTCTTACGGAGGTTCATCAAGATTCTTGATCTCAATTGTTCATCTTATCTTTTCTTCCCCGGAGTTCCAAGCTCTCGCAATTATGTAATCACGGAGATTCATCTAAATCTTTACAAGGATTCACCTTGTGTTTTCAACTTCTTTTTCCTTCCATTTAATCATCCTTTTTTTACCGGAGTTCTTCAGGGAGGCTCTACATGGTGGGTCATCAAGGATTTATATTCCTTCTCGAAACGTTCATCAACTTTCTTTTCAGAGGAGCTCAAGTTTTCTTCATCTTGCAATCCGGAGTTCAATCTTTCTTCCGTATCATTGGAGATGGTATTAGGTCATTCTTAATAATTTGAGTTCATGTTTCATAACTCACATGTTGTTATGAATGAGGTATTTTAAATCCATCAACCTATTCGTTGGAATTATCTTGGGTTATATTCCACCTAAAGCTTTCCCTAAGGATTGTTGCTATCTATGGTGCTTATAAATGATCCAATGTCTTCTTTTATCCTTCCGGTGAAATAAGTTTCTCGTCTCCTTGTTTATTCCAATCTAATTCTTTCCCGTGAGTGGCGGGTTGTCACCTCATAATTTGAGTTGTATTCCATAAGACCATATCAAGCTTATTATTTTCGTTGTTGGTTTTCCAACAAATCCGTTCAACCCTTCTACTAAAGATGCCTTTTCAGGCTCTTTTGTAGCAGAAGTTGGCATTGTCTTCTGCATTCGTTTGTCTCAATTATCTTTACTCTACACTTTTGTTCCGGAGGCATTGTGATGTTGCTCTCTACAACCCATCTTCTTGTTTTGTCAGGAACATGTTCTTTTCGTCCTTATCCTTTTAACCGAAGTGTTGTGCCTGCTTTTCGAATTTTTCCCATTCTGCCAAGTTTTGCCTCCCTTCTCAGATGAAGTGCTGCTCAAATTATATCATTCTTAATCCTTCTCTATCTTGTTTTAACCGGAGTGGTTTCAATATACATCTTGCCCTTCAACCTCAAGGTTTTTCGCAATGTTCCTTGTCCCTCTTTTCTAATGGAGTGTTTTCAAATTTGTCATCTCCGTTATTCTTTTTCTCGATATGGCTTAACCTTTTCAAGGTTCTTTGGTTTCACTCATTTGTCAAAGAAGCAATTTGTTTTACCTCTTCTTTTATCTCTTCCGTTGTCCCTCCGGTGCCATTCTAGATCTCGGGACGAGATCCTCTCGTAGTGGTGGAGTGTTGTAACGCCCCGAGACTGATGTGCCAGGTGTCGTCCAGTTATTCGCTGTTGTTTCCTTGTCATTGCTTGCATGTCATGCATTGCATATCATGTCATCATGTGCTTTTCATTTGCATACATGTTCGTCTCATGCATCCGAGCATTTTCTCCGTTGTCCGTTTTGCAATCCGGCGCTCCGTTCTCCTCCGGTGGTCCTATCTACTTTCCTTTCGTGTGTGGTGATTAAACATTTCCGGATTGGACCGAGATTTGTCAAGTGGACTTGGTTTACTACCGGTAGACCGCCTGTCAAGTTTTGTACCATTTGGACTTCGGTTGATACTCCAACGGTTAACCGAGGGACCGAAAAGTCCTCGTGTGTGTTGCAGCCCAACACCCCTCCAAAGTGGCCCAAAACCCACCTAAACCTGCTCCATCATCTCGGCCATTCGATCACGATCGCGTGGCCGAAAACCGCACCTCATTTGGACTCTCCTAGCTCCCTCTACCTATAAATATGTGCAACCCTTCCAAATTCGCGGACGAAACCCTAGTCTTCCTCTACCTCGCGCCACCGGACGCATCTCCGCCACCGGCCGGACATGTCCGCCGCCCTCAGCCACCTCACTCCGATGAATAAGGCGCTACCACGTCAGCCAAGCCGCCTCCCGCACCCTATCATCCACCGCCACGTGGCCTCCGCCACGTGGCCTCCGCCACCGCGCCTCCCGCCGCAGGCCTCGGAACCCAGATCCGGCCCGCCGAGCCCAGATCCCGCGCCGCCTCTCCGCGCCAGCGCCCGTCCCGCGCTCCGCCGCCCACTTCCTCGGGCCGCGCGCCGCCTCCATGCGCCTTCGCCGCGCCGCCGTCGTCCACCAAGACCTCGCCGCCCCGCAACGCCGGCGCCGGCCACCGACCCGACCGCACCGCCCTCACGCACCGGCCGCGCGGCGCTGCCCTTCGCCGGTCCCGTCGCCGTCCTCGCGCCGCCTCCTGCCTCGCCGGCGAACGCCGTCCGGCCGTCGCCTCGAACTCGCCTCGCCGGAGTCTCTCATCGTCGGAGCTCGCCGCCCTCTTCGCCGGAGTTCGGCCCGGCCGGATCCGAAGAAGAAGCGGGACCAGATCCACCACTTCACCTAACCAAACACCCTCTCCCAGATCCGGATCTCGCCATCCCGCTCCGTCTCCGTCCCGGGTTGACTTTCTCGGAGAGGTCTATATTTCACTAAGTCCCCAAAATTCCCAGATTCATATGCCTAGGTTCATCATGCCGTAACTTTGCATCCGTAGCTCCGATTCATGCATATAGCATATGAAAATGTTCGTCTCAGAGAGATCATTTCATCTCATTTCATCTCATTGCATCATTTTCATTTGAGTTCATCTTGATGCCCGAAATGCTGTTGGAAGAGTGCTACTTGAGATAATTGTCAGATCTGCTGCTCCATATAGCTATTTGTCATTTGTGCCATGATTAATGTGTGCATGATATGCCCCTGAGCTCTACATATGTTTTGTTAAGGGTTTTGTCATCTTTCCAGAGGTGCAACCCATGTATTTTTGTGATGTGTGTGGTGACTTGCACAAGCTTGCAAAGTGGTGCACTTGTTCGTGCTGATTTCAGGGACTTGGCATTTCCACCAAGTCCTTGAGCTGTTTATCTCATATGGCCATATGTTCATGTTGTTTCCCAGAGATCCGTGCCTCTTTTGAGGATGATCAGTAAGGATGTTTTGTTAATATTGTAGTGCGCTATCCATCCATGTCTTTGTTTGCAATTATGGAGCACCCTAGATTGAGTCAATCGAGCTCTACTTTTGCTACTTCGTGAATCTGGGCAGATTGTCTACTTGTTAGCGATTTTGCCAAGGATGTTGTAGTTGATCCGTGCATGCTATGTTATTGTTCTTGCCATGTCTAGCTTGTATTTTGTGTATTCTTGATGGGTGTATGCTTGGATTATCATGACATGCTCTGTAGTGAGTGCATCGAGCTCGTAAACATGCCTACTTGATATCTGTTTCAGCATGTCCCAGTTTTCACCAAGTCTGAGAACTGATTATGTTTTTGCCATGTTCACATGCTTGCAATTGTATTTTCTGATCCCTTCTGGCTCAATGTCACTAAGGGACTTTTGTTAAGCTCTTTGAGTAGATCCATGCCATGCTTTACTTTGCCATGTTCAGTCCCTGTAGCATCTAGTTTTCATGCTCCAAAGAGTGCTATCTGATCTGAAATTCCAGACAAGTGTTAATTTCACTAAGTCTGAGATCTGTTTACCAAATGCATTTTTGCCATGCTTGTTTGAACCTGTTAATGGATGAATTGGCCGTAGCTCAGTGCTAGTCTTTTGTTAAGCATCATGAGTGGATCCCTGCCATGTATTTTGATGCCATGTTTGGGTGCTGTAGCATGTCCATCTTGTTGCATTTAGATGGCTACTTGCTGTAAGTCGCAGAACGTGGTCATATTTGAATTGCTTGCCATTTCCAAACCATAACTCCGATTCCGGCGTTCTTTATCTCGTTTTCAAGTGATTTCATCTCACCTTTCCAGTGGCACACTTGGATTTCCAAGTTGAGGCCAGGTTCATGCATTCTTTGTCAAATCATGCATATGCATCGCATACCGCATCCCGCATATCATCCCATGTTCATGTGTTGGTTCTTTACTATGTTGATTGCTTCTTTCCGGTGTTTGCTTCTTCGGTTTGGTTCTGGTTACGTCACGTTTGTGAGGACCCATTCATCTACGTCCGTTTGTCTTCTTCTTGGACTCGTTCTTCTTCCTTGCGTGATCATACCCTCGAAATCACTACTATCTTTGCTTTGCTAGATGCTCGCACTTTTGCTATGCCAATGCTACGATGCCTACCACTTGCTTTCAAGCCTCCCAAATTGCCATGCTAAACCTCTAACCCACCATGTCCTAGCAAACCGTTGATTGTCTATGTTACCGCTTTGCTCAGCCCCTCTTATACCGTTGCTAGTTGCAGGTGAATATTGGAGACCGTTCCTTGTTGGAACATTATTTACTTGTTGGGATATCATTATATTGCCATGTTATATTAATGCATCTATATACTTGGTAAAGGGTGGAAGGCTCGGCCTTATGCCTGGTGTTTTGCTCCACTCTTGCCGCCCTAGTTTCCGTCATATCGGTGTTATGTTCCCGGATTTTGCGTTCCTTACGCGGTTGGGTAATATGGGAACCCCTTGATAGTTCGCCTTGATTAAAGCTTTTCCAGCAATGCCCAACATTGATTTTACCATTCGCCGCCTAGCCTTTTCTTTTCCCTTGGGGGTCGCGCGCCCAAGGGTCATCATTATTTTAACACCCCCGGGCCAGTGCTCCTCTGAGTGTTGGTCCGACCGAGTAGACTGCGGGGCCACCTCTCGGCAACTTGAGGGTTGGTTTTACTCGTAGGATGTCTCATCTGAGTGTGCCCTGAGCACGAGATATGTGCAGCTCCTATCGGGATTTGTCGGCACATTCGAGCAGTGTTGCTGGACTTGTTTTAACCCGTCGAAGTGTCGTGAAGAACCGACATACCGAGTCTGATCGGAACGTCTCGGGAGGAGGTCTATTCCTTTGTTGACCGTGAGAGCTTGTCATGGGCTAAGTTGGTACTCCCCTGCAGGGATTTGAACTTTCGAAAGCCGTGCCCGCGGTTATGGGCAGATGGGAATTTGTTAATGTCCGGTTGTAGATAACTTGAACCTTAACTTAATTAAAATGAATCAATCGCGTGTGTAACCGTGATGGTCTCTTTCCGGCAGAGTCCGGGAAGTGAACACGATGTTGGAGTTATGCTTGACGTAGGTTGTTTTAGGATCACTTCTTGATCATACTTTTATCGAACGTGCTTTGCTTTCTCTTCTCGCTCTCATTTGCGTATGTTAGCCACCATATATGCTAGTCGCTTGCTGCAGCTCCACCTCATACCTTTACCTTACCCATAAGCTTAAATAGTCTTGATCGCGAGGGTGCGAGATTGCTGAGTCTCCGTGGCTCACAGATACTTCCAAAACCAGTTTGCAGGTGTCGATGAGTCCATGCAGATGACGCAACCCAGCTCAGGAGGAGCTCGATGAAGATCTTGTCCTTTGCGTTGCTTCGTTCTAGTTGATCAGTAGTGGAGCCCAGTTGGGGTCGATCGGGGACCTTTGTCGCATTTGGGGTTCTTCTTTATTTTGGTTCCTTAGTCGGACCTTGATTGCATTTGGATGTTGTAATGCTTTATTCATGTATTTTGTGAAGTGGCAATTGTAAGCCAACTATGTATCTCTTTCCCTTATGTATTACATGGGTTGTGTGAAGATTACCTCACTTGCGACACTGGTTTCAATGCTGTTATGCCTCTAAGTCGTGCTTCGACACGTGGGAGATATAGCCGCATTGAGGGCGTTACACAATGAGCCTTGGAATTTCTCTAGTGCTTCACTTATGAGCACGGTGTGCTTTGTTATCTTTGAAGAAATTCTCTCATGCTTCACTGAGATTAATTTGAGAGAAAGAAATATGATGCTCATGTTCTTCACTTATATTTGTTTGATATTATTAAAGGCAACATATGAAACTAGTTCCAAAGTGATAGATATCCAAGGAGGATATAATAAAAACTTCCATGAAGATCATTGGAAAAAATAAACTTGATTCTTTGTAATAGTTTTGATATATGATGATAGTTATACGTGAGTCATATTGATAAGTAATTATGCTTTAGTAAGAATATTGTGTTAAGGTTTGTGATTCCCTATGCAAGCACGAAAATCAATAGTTATGCAATGAAATTATATCCTACTTGTGGTGCATTATTCGGTGTTAGTTATGCGTAATGCTCGCTTATGATATTTTTTGTTTCTTGGATGGATGCTTGTCAATCTTTTGCTAGCCTTAATTTGCACTAAGTATGATCACTACTTGTGCATCCCAAATCCTTTAAACCAGTTTTTGCCACATGAGTCCACTATACCAACCTATACGCGGTATTCTTTTGCCATTCTAAGCAAATTTGTATGTGCCATCTCTAATTTTCAAAATAAATTTCTCTTTTGTTTGCTCATACCGCTCATGAAACGGTAGGGGGTGGCTGATATATTTCCATGCTAGATGTGTTATTCTCAAGATGAGTGTTTATTCACTTGTCATTGCATGAGAGTATGACAAAGGTATTAGGGATGCTCAGTCCCGAAATGAAAAATGAATTTACTTTATGTGGTCAAATAATAAATTCCTTGGAAAGTGTTGGTATGATGACACCCATGGATTCGGTTAGCTATGGAATGTGAAAGTATGGTGGAAAAAGGAATAAACTTTATTTTTTGTTTGGGAACCACCTATGATATATCTAGCATGGAAAGTATTGGGAACTACTCGATCGTTTTCGTTGATAGGAAAAGCATGCCACCCAAAATGTTCTATCTCTATTATTTTCGCTTCGAGCTCTGGCACCTCTACAAATCCCCACTTCCCTCCGCGAAGGGCCTTTCTGTTTACTTTAAGCAATTTTTATTTTTTCTTGAGTCTCCATCTTCTCTTATAAAGCATCAACTAAGGGGTTCTATGATCATACTTGAGCATTGGGTGTAGCTAATATGCAATTGTGCTTCATGAATGGATCAATGATTGAGCATAATGCGCTAGGGATAACTTGCTTTAGTGTTGATATTTTGAAAGGCATGGTCTGTTTGATGATGTGCTTGATTAAAGTCCTCTTGTCAAAACTAGACTATTGCTATGAACCATATAAAAGTCCAATTGTCCATGCTATAAAGGAAAGAATATGTGATGAACATGTTAGGCATCATTCCACATCAAAAATTCCGTTTTTATCATTTACCAACTCAAGGACGAGCAGGAATTAAGCTTGGGGATGCTGATACGTCTCCAACATATCTATAATTTTTTATTGTTCCATGTTGTTATATTATCATTCTTGGATGTTTTACAATCATTTTATATCATTTTTTGGGACTAACCTATTGACATAGTGCCAAGTGCTAGTTACTATTTTCTGGTTGTTTTTTACATCATAGAAAATCAATATCAAACGGGGTCCAAATGCAATGAAACTTTTTGTGGTTTTTTTGGACCAGATGACACCAGATGGGCAAGAGAAGCACCTGGGGGTGCCCCGAGGGGGCTACAACCCACCACCTAGTCCACCACATGCGCCAAGGTGGGTTGTGCCCACCTCGGTGGCCTCCCGCACCGCCTCTTCGCTCAATAAATTCCTCCTTGCTCCAGAAACCCTAGGGGAGTCGACGAAAATCAATTCCAGCCACCGCAAGTTCTAGAAACCACAGATCCAATCTAGACACCAGCACGGAGCGGTTCATCATCCTCATTGGTGCCTCTCCAATGTTGCGTGAGTACTTCAACTCAGACCTACAGGTCCGTAGGTAGTAGCTAGATGGCTTTTTCTCTCTTTGTATCTCAATAAAACGATCTCTTGGAGATCTATTTGATGTAATGACTCTTTGCGGTGTGTTTTTTGGGATCCGATGAATTGTCAGTTTATCTCAGATTTGCCTTGATTTAATATCCAATCTTGATTGTTATAGCCTTGTATTTCTTCTCCGATATTTGTGTTTTGTTTGGCCAACTTGATCTATTTATCCTGCAATATGAAGAGGTTCTTTGTAATGGGTTCAATCTTGTAGTGTCCTTTCCTAGTGACACAAGGAGCAGCAAGGCACGCATGTATCGTTCCTATTAAGGATAAAAAAGATGGGGTCTATTCCTACATGAATAGATCTTGTATACATCATGTCATCATTCTTATTGCATTACTCCGTTTTTCCATGAACTTAATACACTAGATGCATGCTGGTTAGCGGTCGATGTGTGGAGTAATAGTAGTAGATGCAGGCATGAGTCGGTCTGCTAATCTTGGATGTGATGCCTATATACATGATCATTGTCTTGATTATCGTCATAAATATTTGATTTTCTATCAATTGCCCAATAGTAATTTGTCTACCCACTGTTGTTATTTTCTCGAGAGAAGGCACTAGTGAAATCTATGGCCCCCGGGTCAACTTTCCGATCATATACATTCAGATCCACCAATTGCCATTTCTTTTATTTGCTTCTTTTATTTTCAGATATATATTATCAAAAACCCAAAAATACCTTATTGCGTTTTATTTACTTTTTTGCATCTATCAATCTACTGCAATTTTATCCTATCCTTACGTCACTTTTTGGCACCGCTACCCGAAAGGGATTGACAACCCCTTTAACGCATTGGGTTGCAAGTATTTGTTATTTTTCTGCAGGTACCGTTTACGTAGTGTTGCGTGGTTCTCCTACTAGTTCAATAACCTTGGTCTCATCACTGAGGAAATACCTTACCATTGATGTGTTTCATCCTCCCTTATTCCTTGGGGATACACCGACGCATCTCAGGCAACATCACGCTCTTCACCTATTGCCGCAGTGTCTAGGAGGAGAGGGAGAAGAAAGGGCATCACGAGGCACTAATCTTTTTTAATCTAAAATATGTAGGCGCTTGCCAAACTTTAGTTCAAATTATGCAATCTCTTTGATCGATGTTTGTGTTCTGTAATATTTGTACTTGTTGATCAGCATGTTAATGAAAAAGATAAACCTTGCCGAACACTTGTGCATGTAATGAGTCCATGCAGGGGTGGAATGCCTCTATACTTTTAAGCAAACAAGTTTCCTTCGGCAGGCTATCCTGCCAGTACCCTCATTTCGTTGCCACGGAATTAAGCTTGCCGTGCAGAAAATGTAAAGAGGGACTATCCCCATGCCAGACCCTTTTCGCTGAAGGCCACTGCGACCATCCTAACCAAAGCAACGTTCGAGTCATAGGATGTGAGCACCTAAATTTTGAAGGTGGCGGGGTTTTCTGATGCACATGTCTCCACTTACAGAATGTGTATGGCACTTACAGAATGTGTATGGATAAAAGAAAGGACTACTCTGTTTGGCTTGCCGGGGATCGCATTGTAGGCTCGTCTTCTCATCTCCTCGTTGGGACCAAGTCCACGGCAGGATGCAGATGAAAATGATGGAAGATGCGATCTTATATACATGAACATGCAATGCTCATGATATGCTTATGCATGCATGCAATTTGTCGAGGGCCCCCAGTGCTTCATTTATTTCTCTGTTGCTCAAGGTCTGCGCCTGGCTTTGTACAAGGGGTTACATGCAACAGAGGCAAGGCCTGTACAAAAGGGTGGATGCCGGGCAGGGCCCGATAGCCGCGCCTTACAGGTAGAACTTGCGGAGATGCTCAATATTCCATGAGTTTTGCAATTGAATGCCATCTCCGGTCTCTAGACGGACTGCGCCAGGTTTGGTGACTCGTACTAACTGGTAAGGGCCTTCCCACTTTGGCGTCAACTTGTTTGTATACTTGGCGGACTAAATGCGCCTGAAGAGAAGGTCGTCTTCCTCAAAACACCGGGCATGAACCATGCGGCTACGATAGCGACGCAGGGCTTGCTGATAGCGTGCAGCACGAGTACCAGCCGAGAGATGGTTCTTCTCAAGAAGCACAGCGTTGTCACACCGGTGCTGTTCCTATGCCACTTCATCGTAGGCAAGCACTCAAGATGAACCGTAAATGAGTTCCGTGGGGATAACTGCTTTTGCCCCATAGACTAAGGAGATGGGAGTCTGCCCGGTAGCTCGATGTGGTGTCGTTCTGAGGGACCAAAGAACCATCGGTAGCTCGTCAATCCATCTCCTGTCGCACTTCCGCAACTTATCAAATGTTCTCGTCTTGAGTCCTCTCAACACTTCAGCGTTCACCCTCTCACCTTGCCGATTGCTCTTTGGATGTGCAGCAGAGGCAAATGAGATCTTGCTTCTGAGGTCATGAACGTATAGCATGAAGGCGTGGCTGGTGAATTGGGTGCCATTGTCAGTGATGATTCAGGCAGGAACTCTGAAGTGGCACACCAATATTTTCAAGAACTTGATAGCTGATTGAGCAGTCACCTTTCTCACGACTTCTACTCCACTTTGTAAACTTGTCGATTGCAATGAACAAGAATTCAAAGCCCCCAGCAGCATAGGGGAAAGGGCCCAAGATGTCGAGCCCCCAGACCGAAAACGGCCATGACAAAAGGATTATCTGAAGAGCTTGGGCAGGCAGATGAATGTCCTTGGAATGGAACTAGGAGGCTTCACATTTAGTGACCAGCTCAGCTGCATCTTGGAGGGCCGTGGGCCAGTAAAATCCTCATCGGAAGGCTTTTCAAACCAGAGCCCTTGATCCGATGTGTGAGCCGCACATGCCTTTGTGTATCTCCACCAGCGGTTCCTTTCCTTCTTCCCGGAAAATGTACTTCAATTTCAGACCATTGGGCCTTCTTCTGTATAGTGTGTTATCCACGAACTGATACATACTGGCCCTCCGGGCTACTCTTTCAGCTTCTTCTTTCTCTTTGGGAAGTTCTCCAGTTTGGAAGAAATGGACTATGTGGCGTGCCCAAGTTGGAGCCTGGGGCTCGCCAACGAGGACCAGCGGCAACTCCTCCTTCGTGGGAGCGCATCCCTTGACCGCGAGGACCGGTGGTCTGGCGGGAGGGGCGGCTCAACAGCCGAAGGGGAGTTGTTCCCGTTAAGATCTCTCCCGGGACAAGCACGTTGCACAAACACCGGAGAAGCATGGCGCAGCACTACAGAGATCATGCGGTCAATTTTACCTAGGTTCGGGCCGCCGTGAGGCATAAAACTCTACTCCTGCATTGGTGGATTGTGGTGAAAACACAACGCTCTAGCCCGACAGGGTTGCCTCAGGACGAGAGCTGCTACGCGCGTATGTGTGTACAAAGGTCCGAATCCTCTCTATGGTTGCCATGGGCCTCCTTTTATAGATCAAGGGGTTACCATAGTGGCTAATCAGTCATTATGCACTGATTAGATAGCAAAAAGTGCTATCATACCTAACTCTGTAGGCATACAAGGCGCATTAAATGTGCCGCTTAGTGTCACATCACAGGGTGCTAGGTAAGCCTTGCCGGGCTATTTTGCCAGCTCGGCGTCTGCTTGCTTGACACGTCTCAGGACGGGTGTCATTTGGAGATGATTCCTGCAGGAAGTGGCTGCCATGTGGCAAGAAAGAGCCACTTAGTCACTTGCAAGCTTGACACCGCACTAATTGGCAACCCGTGTCGCTGTGAGGTGGAGCGGTGAAGCCTTGGCGGGGTAGTTCGCCTCTGCTGTGCCCGGCAGGTCTGCCGGGGTGGTTTGGTGGCTTGTCTTCCGGGCAACCTTGTCCTTTCCAGGCTCGCCTTCCCGGCAAGGGAGGCTTTTCCCTTAGTGATATCTTGCTCCTCTGGCTTGACTTGTTCCTCTTGATCTGCACTCTGATTCTTCAAAGTACTGGTCTCTTGTGCTTGGGCTAGTCTTGGATGTTGATCTTAGGCCTGTGCACGGTCTCGGCAACGGACCCAGGCTTTCTTGCACCGACAGAGGGGCGTCACTTATCATTGTGACTGAGTGTTCTGGAAAATAATGCGCCACCTTCTTTGAAGTTAGATAGATTTCGTATACTAGCTTATGATAATGCGGATACCTTTGCATGGAAGGCGTGAGGACTTTAGAGATGTAGTAGACCGGTCGTTGGAGCTTGAACGCTTTGCCTTGTTCTTACTGTTCCATAGTGAGGACCGTGCTAACAACTTGGCTTGTGGCCGTGATGTATAAGAGCAAGGGCTCCTTGCTGGTCGGAGGAGCTAGCACTGGCTGGGTGGAAATCAAGGCTTTAAGTTCCTGGAACACAGCAAGCGCTTTGGGAGTCCATTCGAACCTGTCAAACTTCTTCATCAATCGGTAAAGCGGCAGGGCCTTTTCATCGTGTCATGAGATGAACCTACTTAGAGCCACTAGGCAGCCTATGAGGCATTGTACATCATGTTGACGTTCTGCTTGTTTCATTTAGACGATTACTCCTATCTTCTCGGGATTGACATCGATCCCTCGTTCAGAAATGAGGAAACTGAGTAACTTGCATGCTGGTATGCTGAATGTACACTTGGTTGGGTTGAGCTTGATGCCGAAAGCGCGTAAGTTCGCAAAAGTCTCAGTGAGGTCAGTCAAGAAGTCGGAACCTTTCCTGGATTTAACCATGACATCATCCATATAAGCTTCCACGTTCCGACTAATTTATTTCCATAAGAACTTCAGGATCATATGCCAAAATGTGGTCCCAACATTTTTTAACCCAAATGTCATCGTGATATAACAGAAACACCTAAATGGGTTGATGAGCGTTGTTTTTATTTCGTCAGGGCCATATAGTCGGATCTGTCGGTACCCAAAGTACGCATCCAGAAATGACAACCACTCACATCCGGAAGTAGAATCTACCATCTGATCTATGCGAGGGAGAGGGAAATGATCATACGGGTAGGACCGATTGATGTGCCTAAAATCAACACATAGTCGGAGAGTCTTATCTTTCTTCACAAAAAGAACTCCACAACCCCACGAAGAACTAGGTCGGATGAGACCCATTCGCTCTTGAATATCGAGTTGTTTCTTCAGCTCCTTCAACTCTTCAGGTCCAAGCTTGTAAGGATGTTTGCAAACAGGTTTCGTGCCAGGCTCAAGATGGATGATGAATTCAACTGGCCGGTGTGGAGGCATTCCTAGAAGCTCTTCTGGAAAGACATCTTGATATTCGCAAACGACTGGAATTTGCGAGATGGCCTCCATCTCATCCTTCTCATTGAGAGAAAACAAACGAATGGTATCGTCATTAGCGGCAAAGACAATTACATCCTCAGATGAATGAGTCAATTGAATCTGCCTGGCAGCACAATCAAGCTGAGCCTTGTGCTTAGAAAGCAAGTCCATTCCAAGAATAAGATCAATATTCGAGTTACCAACCATTGGTGAAGCCAGAAACTTGAAGTCGCCCATCATGATAGAAACATCCGGGACCATTGAAGTAGCCCTCATAGACTTAGCTGAAGAAACTACTCCCATAGGTTTAACCAACATTTGCGAAACGAAGTCATGCTTGGAAACAAATGTTCTTGCCATGAAACAATGCGATGCACCAGTGTCAAAAAGAACTTTTGCAGGAGTAGAGTTAACTGGAAAGTTACCCATAATCACATCTGACGAGTCCTCTGCCTGAGCTGCGTTCAGCAAGTTGACCTTGGCGTGCTTGGGGTTATGCTTGACCACAGCTGTACTTGCAGATCTCACAGGAGGAGGAGGAAGATGCCTCTGATTGAAGCATTTGTTGGCATAGTGACCCTTCTGTTGGCACTTGTTGCACGTGACCTCCGAGAGAGGACGGTGACACGGAGCACTTGATCTTGGAGCTTGAGACGAAGTCTTGTTCTGAAAGCCTGGGCTGGGTGGGTGGGAAGATCCACTGCCACCTTTGCTCTTCTGCTGATAAGGCTGATGGAACGGAGGAGGAGGAAGCCAATACTTTTGCTACTTAGCCACTTGAGTAGAGGAAGAAGGAGTTGCATCTCTGACTCGCTTCTTGGAAGCATCGCACTTCAGTTGGGCAGCCTCTTGCTTCATTGCGATATTGTAGAACTCATCATACTTCCTGGGCTCAAAGAGGACGAGAGCTAGCTGGAGTTCTTCCCTGAGACCACCTCTGAACTGGTATATCATGCTCTTCTCATCAGGGACGTCTTGCTTAGCGAAACGGGCGAGCTTCTGAAACATGATGTTGTACTAGTAAACAGACATAGTGCCTTGCTTCAGGTTGTGGAATTCCTCACGCTTGCTGTCAACCACACTCTGAGGAATATGATGAGCTTTGAAGTCTTGATGGAATTCATCCCAGGTAATCACGCGGCCTCCTCTGGAATCTTTGTACTGCTGAAACCATTCTGTAGCTTGGTCTTTGAGTTGGAACGACGCGAACTTGACAAAGTCCTCAAGCCTGGCGTTACTGCACTCGAAATGCTGGCATATGTCCATGAGCCAATCATCAGCGTCTGTTGCCTCAACACAATTGCTGAAGGTCTTTGGCTGATTAGCAAGGAACTGGTTGAGTGTAGCAAACTGATTCTGATTGTTGCCATGGCCCTGGTTCCCTTGATTGCGCTCTTGAAGAATTTGCATGATCAGCTGTGTGTTTGCATTGGTAGCGGCCATCACAGCTTGCCATGCCTCCGGAGGTGGAGGTGGTGGTGGCGGATTAGGATTCGGAGTCGTGCCCGTTGGAGGAGACATCCTGAATAGGGTGACATCCATTAGCATCTTGACAGACAAATATTCAAGATGAATCGGAACGGATTGAAATTGCAACATAAAGTCTTCACATCCTAACCAAATGAACGAATGCATTCCAATTGAAATGGTCACATTTGCATAAAATGAGAAGCCACTTAGAATTGAGGTAGAAGAATATAAAACAAGGTACGGACAAGAACAAATACTTGGTGAAGATTACCCAATCCCAAACCAAATATCCGTGGAAGAAGAACTAGAGCAACAAGAATTCCTACCTATGAAACTCCCGAACCTTTCCGGTTATGCAATCAGGTGTTGGGTATACAGGGGAAGCATAATATCTCACCTAAATCTAGCAAATCCTACATCCAGCTGCATCCATCCTTCAACACATAACCGAGAAACCTTCGGAAATCATTTACCTCAACCTTCAAAAAGCATCCGTTATACAAGTTATGGCAATACTCCCGAACTCCCGCCCCAGTACTAGGTGGCGTCGAGGTTATCTCACCAACAACTGCATAAAAGAGATTTTCGATGTCGGCGAACTCAGGTATTCCAGAATCTCAATGATAAAATTGTGACGACAACACCTCAAAGCTCAACACCCCGGGACACTGCCACAACCCCTAAATGACAGGAGGCACCAAGAACAATGTTCTCGTCACAAAACCATTGGAACGATTCCAAGATACCCGCGTGATCCTAAAAAAATTAGTGAAATTTGAGAAGAGAAGAGTCAAAACTCTACGTTAGGATGCCTCACCAGAGCGACGAAGGGACTGAGGAGTAAAAAGAATTGCTAACTCTCCGATATATATAATTCCTAAATGACTCAAAACATTTTTCTAGACTCAACAACGCCAACGATTCGATCAAGCAGGGGGCTCCTAAGGTCGGGGAAGGCTCTGATTACCAACTTGTAACGCCCTCGATATGGCTATATCTCCTACATGTCGAAGCACAACTTAGAGGCATAACCGCATTGAAAGCAATGTCGCAAGTGAGGTAATCTTCACAACAACCCACGTAAATAAATAAAAGGGGTAAAGTACATAGTTGGCTTACACTCGCCACGTCACACAAATACATGAATAACATTACATTCATCCAATACACTCATGGTCCGACTATGGTACCAAAAATAAAGATCAACCCCCAAATGCGACAAAGTCCCCGATCGCCCCAACTAGGCACCACTACTGATCATCTGGGAAGGACACATAGTAATGGCGAGAGTCTTCGTCGAACTCCCACTTGAGCTCGGTCATGTCATCTGGAACGGTATCATCGGTCCCTGCATCTGGTTTTGGAAGAAATCTGTGAGTCACGGGGACTCAGCAATCTCACACCCTCGCGATCAAGACTATTTAAGATTATGGGTAAGGTAAAGGTATGATGTTGAGCTGCAGCAAGCGACTAGCATATATGGTGGCTAACATATTCGCAAAAGCATGGTCGAACAACTATGATCAAGAAGTGATCCTAGAACCACCTACGTCAAACATTACTCCAACACCGTGTTCACTTCCCGGACTCCGCCGAGAAGAGACCATCACGGTAACACACGCGGTTGGTGCATTTTAGTTAAGTTAAGTTTCAGGTTATCTACAACCGGACATTAACAAATTCCCATCTGCCCATAACCACGGGCACGACTTTCGAAATTTCAAATCCCTGCAGGGGAGTCCCAACTTATCCCATCACAAGCTCTCACGGTCAACGAAGGATATTCCTTCTCCCAAGACAATCCGATCAGACTTGGCATCCCGGTTACAACACATCCTCGACAATGGTAAAACAAGTCCAGCAAGGCCACTCGCTGTGCCGACAAATCCCGATAGGAGCTGCACATATCTCGTTCTCAGGGCACACCGGATAAGCTAAGCGTACGGGAGCCAACGTAACCCAAGTTGCCAAGGGACGGCCCCGCACGGTGCTCTGGGTTGGACCAACACTTAGAGAAGCACTGGCCCGGGGGTTTAAAATAAAGATGACCCTTGAGTCCGCGAAACCCAAGGGGAAAAGGCTAGGTGGCAAATGGTAAAACCAAGGTCGTGCCTTGCTGGAGGAGTTTTATTCAAGGCGAACTGTCAAGGGGTTCCCATTATAACCCAACCGTGTAAGGAACGCAAAATCCGAGAACATAACACCGATATGACGGAAACTAGGGTGGCAAGAGTGGAACAAAACACTAGGCATAAGGCCGAGCCTTCCACCCTTTACCAAGTATATATGTGCATTAAGATAAACAAGATAATATGGTGATATCCCAACAATAAACAATGTTCCAACAAGGAACAATCTCCAATCTTCACCTGCAACTAGCAACGCTATAAGAAGGGCTGAGCAAAGCGGTAACATAGCCAAACAACGGTTTGCTAGGACATGGTGGGTTAGAGGTTTGACATGGCAATTTGGGAGGCATGATAAGCAAGTGGTAGGTATCAGGAGCGAGCATCTAGCATGCAAAGATAGAAGTGATTTCGAGGGTATGGTCATCTTGCCGGCAAAGTACTCAGAGTTGCCTTGATCCTCGTAAGCGAACTCAATGGGCTCCTCGTTCACGAACTCGTCTCCCGGCTCTACCCAAAGCAAGACAACAAGCTAAAAGGAACACAATCAACCACGTGCAATGCTCAAGCAACATGATGCAAAGGCATGATTTGCAAAGGAATGATTGAACCTAGCCTCAACATGGAAAACCAAGAGTGCCACTGGAAAGGTGAGTTGATTTCGGTTGAAATCGATATAAATATCACCGGAATCGGATGCACGGTTTGGAAATGGCAAGCAAAACAAATGTGGCACCGGTCTGCGATAATCAGCAAGTAACCAACTAAATGCATCAAGATAAATATGCTACAGCACTTAAACATGACAACAAAATACATGGCAGGGATCCACTCATGATGCTTGACAAAAGATGAAACTGAGCTACGGCTAATTCATCCATTAATAGGTTCAAACAAGCATGACAAAAGTGCAAATGATAATAGGTTTCAGACTTAGTGAAATTAACACAAGTCTGGAATTTATCATCAAGAAGCAAACTTTAGAGCATAAAAACTACATGCTACAGGAACTTAACATGGCAGAGCAAGGCATGGCATGGCATGAAGCTACTCAAAGCACTTAACAAAAGTCCCTTAGTGACCTTGAGCCAAAAGGGATTAGAAAATACAATTTCAAGCATGTGAACATGGCAAAAACATAAACAGATTCAGACTTGGTGAAAAACTGGAGCATGCAAAACAGATTAACAAGTAGGCATGTTTACGAGCTCGATGCACTCACTATAGAGCATGGCATGACAAAATAAGCATACACCCATCAAGAATACATGGCATAGAAGCTAGACATGGCAAGAACAACAACATAGCATGCACGGATCAATAACAACATCCTCGGCAAAATCGCTAACCATGTCAACAACCTGCCAGGATCATTTTCTAGCAAAAGTAGAGCTCGACTAACTCAAGCTAGGGTGCTCCATAAATGCAAACAAAGACATGGATGGATATAGCACCACAATGTTAACAAAACATCCTTACTGACCATCCTCAAAAGAGGCACAGATCACTAGGAAATAACATGAACATATGGCATAACAACAAAATTAGGAGAAGGACTTAGTGAAATTCAAAGTCACTGAAATCAGCATCAACGATTACGCTACTTTGCAAGCTTGTGCTAGTCACCACAAATATCACAAAAATACATGGCAAGCACCTCTGTAAACATAACATGGCACTCTACAAAACACCTGTAGAGCTCATGATCATAGCATGCACACATTAATCATGGCAAAAATGACAAAAGGCTATTTGCTAAAATAGATCTGACAAATTCATCACATAGCCCTCTTCCAACAGCATTTCGGGCATCAAGATGAGCTCAAATGAAAAAGATGCAATGAGATGAAATGATGTACTCGTCGAGATGAACATTTTGATATGCTACACGCATGAATCGGAGCTATGGATGCAGAGTTATGGCATGTCAAAGTATGCAAAATAGCTAGGGTTTCGGGAGGAAAAAGTCAACCCTCGCGTTTTGGATCTGGATCTGGCCGGGCGGCACTGTAGCAGCTCGAGGTCGCCGGAGCTAAAGGACGTTGCCGGACTTGGGGCTTCGGTGGCCGGCCGGGAAGAGGAGGACGGAGAGGAGAGGGCCGGAGGCGAGGTTGCGGCGAGGAGGCGGCGTTGGCGCGGGCTCCGGGTGGCGTGGACGCGCGGTGGCGAGGCAGTCGGCGGCGGCGCCAACGAGCCAGAGTGCAGCGGCGGTGGCGGCATCCCGCGACGGCGGCACGGCGAGCGGGGCGCCTCGGGCGGAGGAGACGAGGCAGCCGGGGCACGCGGGGCGCGACCCAGATCGGCGACGGGGAGGGCCGGCTTCGGGCTCTCTGGCCCGTGGTGGCGAAGTGGGCGCCGGTTGCCATGTGGCAGCCGATGAGTGGCTGGCGGCGGTGTGTTCGCTAGGTGGCGGACATTGTCCAGCGGCGGCGGGGAAAAATGGCTAGGGTTAGGGGGAGGAGACCCAGGATTTCGGGGGAGAAGGCATTTTTATAGGTAGGAGGAGCTAGGAAGCTCCAAATGAGGTGCGGTTTGCGGCCACGCGATCGTGATCGAATGCCATCCTTGGATATCCAGCCCTGGCCAAGTTCATGGCGGTGACTCGCCATGGTTACAATGTCCTCAAGATGCCATGGAACTGCGACATCATCACGATCGCCTGCGAGGAAAAGGATGTGGTGTGCTCTCTCGAGCGCGCCTACGAGGTAGCAGCAGTCGAGGAGCCAAACAACAAGGGCACCATCTACCCTCCTGAGGTTGTCCCCAACAAAAAGAAGAAGATGCTCCGCCAAGAGCCTCAGGAGAGCGGTGTCTCCAGTGGCACCACCTCAGGACCTGTGCCCATGGACGGGTTGCCTCCCTCTCGCGCATAGGAAGGCACGCCCGGCGCCCTCCTCAGGCAGGTCTCGGGGGCTCTCTTTTGGAGGGCCTCTGACTTAACCAATGTCACGAGGGAGGCTCTTGGGCACCACATGGAGGCATGCTTCATCGCACGCTTCCCTCACGAGGGCACAAGGCACGGGGTGCCAGGTGCTCAGGAGTTCATCACCAAGGCAACCGAGGAGCTTCAAGAGGCGAGAGCCATGCGCGGCAACCGCCGACGGAACTGGCACATATCCTTATCCTGGCGAGGACAACAAGCTGCGCATCTGCGTCAACATTCTAGCGCTCAACATGGCCGCATTGAAGGAGCACTTCTGGCCATCGCACGTTTGTCGGTGTGAGGGGCCCCCTCACAGCTATGTTCGCATGCCTTTTGGCCTACCGAACGCGGCTGTTACCTTCTAGCTTCGCCTGTAGAGCATCGTGGCGGCTCAGGAGGCCAGGCACCACGCGGTCCTAGCGGAGATGGCGACAGTTCTTCACAAGCCTCCCAAGGTTCTGGACCCAGGTGGCTCGTGAGGAGCGACTTCTTCAGCACGTGCCTTCAGCTACTCCAACATCTCTTCAGCAACGGAGCCAGGTGACATTTTTCAGTTTATTTAGTTGGGGCCGCCCCTCGGGCTGCATTATCCCCAGATCGCATGGGCCTGTCCTTGGGGAATGCATCTTTCTGCATCTTCTAGCCGCTCTATTGGGGGCGCCCCTTGGGCTGCATCATCCCCGGGCTGCGTGGGCCTGTCCATGTGGCATGTGTCGTTTGCATCTACCAGAACTAGCGTTATCTCCTTCTATGAGATGCTTTATGTTATCACCTGCTTGCCTGTTGCCCTTCGTGGCTTCCCACATTGTTGACCATCCTCCTGCTCATCCCGCGACAGGGGCTACACATGCTGGCACGGGCTTGTGCTCGGGTCTGTCCCTGCAACACTGACAAATTTGAGAGATCGAGCTCTGGCTCACGGCCCGCTCCGTGTAAGTCACCTCAACAGATCCTCAGTGCCTTCATCTTCTTGCGGAAAGATCAGCGGCAGAATATCAAACGCGATTATGAGTTATATTCTCCTCTCAGACTAACTCGCAGGAATCTTGAGAGCTTAATTATAGGCGGCCCCGCCGGCCACCCCTTTTTTACGCGATTCGCTTGCGCATTGAAGGGGGGCCCTGAGCATCGCGCCTCAGGAGCTCCTACTGACTCTCCAGTCCTCACCCCCTGGCCTTTAACACGGCATCGTAGCCTGGCATACCAGCGGCGGCTGAGCCTCGCTTGAGGGTCTGGACCCCAGGACGCAGAGCAATTAGATGAGCGAGGAAAGGGAGGCTGGCATGAGCCCTACCTAGTAGCACCACCGCTAAAGCGAAAATCGGGCGCCGCACAAAGGAATCACCTCAGGCTTGCCAAAAGATAAGTCACCCATGCATGTCGGCGTGAATCTCTTCGTCCGATGTTGTCCACTCTCATAAACTCACTCCGGCAACGCTACTTACCTTTTTGGCCTCCAGGGAGCTGCTTGCACGCCGAAGAGGACCTCTTGAGCATCGCGCCTCAGGAGCTCTTACCGGACCTCGGGCCGCTCACTTCCTGGCCTTGACCACGGCATCGCAACCTGCCATGCCAGTGACGGCTGAAGCCTGCCTGGGGACTGGGACCTGTTGGTGTAGGGAGCTAAGATACCGTGAGAACGAAAAGGGGGAACAATGCCGAAGTGGGACATACAGCTGCAACCTTATACTCGGAATAATAAACTTCAAAGCAAAAGCATTACAAGATTTTTTTACATGCCCCCGCGGGGTTTGTCTCGGTTCCTCGCAGGGAATAAAAGAAGAAAAACTTCAAGGAGCCCTGGCTACAGGCAACACCGTCGACATCGTTATCAAAAGTGGGCCACGTGAGGCCGGCGACAACCCCAACTAGATCATCGTCGAACTCGAGCGGATGCCGCCGCCACGCTCCATGCACGGTGAGAGCTCGGAGGCATGTAGGTGTCGTCGCTCGACTCCGGACACTCGCTAGGCTCGGGAGAGTCACTAGACTCCCAGGAGTCGTCGCTACTACTGGAGGAGCTGTCAGTAGGACCGGAACCAGGCTCATTGCCCGCTGCCGCGCCATGCTAGAGGCTTCCCCCGGGGGCAACACTCTAGGCAGCGGCCTTCCTCGTCGAAGACCTTGAAGAACAGCGTGGAAGCACCATCGTACTTGAAGTGGATGGCGAGGGCCCCATCCGTGCGGCAGGCACGGGTAACCTCGCCCCATCCTCGAATCATGAAGATGCCGCCCAGAGGGATGGCCTCAACCTCCGCCCCTGTGGCTAGGCTACAACACCCAGCGTGCTGCAGCCACAACTCTAACGGCCCCCTCAGCGGCATCTCCTCAGCGAAGAACTGCGAGAATCGGATCCAAGTGCGCGGCAGCATTGCCGCCCATATCACGAACTCACACGAGGAGCCCTCAACATGGGTTCGCAGGCTGGCTGACCATGCAGCCTCATCCTAGTCTCCATGGACGTGGCCCGCACAGCGCTGGGCGTTGCCGCCCTCTCCAGGGCCATGCGCACGGGCGAACAGGGGGAGCGGGAAGCCAGGCGGTGGTCGCTCGTACCAGGGCCGCGTGACCTCCTGTCTCTCCCCGGAATCGCGAGGGTGGCTGAACCTTTTCTTTGGCGGAAGTGGTTCAGGCTCCTCTCTAGGGGCCTTTCCCTTTTCCGCTGCAGAGAACCTCCTGACCGGCGCCATGGGAGCTGCAGCAAGACGGAGAGACAAGAAAGAAGAAGAAGAAGAAGACTGTGAGAAGACAGACATGAGCAAAGGGGGGCTCCACCCCTCTACTTATTTATAGTTGGAGGGAGGCCAACTGTTGGCCTCCATGATCCCACGCAATGATGGTTTTATCTGCATGTAGTGAAGTCTTGTCAAGTCAGATGGTTGCCGAGGCAGCATGGGGAAGCGGAGGCGCCCACGTCCCATCGATCGCCACATGTTGACCAAGGCCACAGGCGGTTAGGGCCAGCAGCGCTCCGCACTAGCCCTTTGGCTTCACCTCAAAGCCAAGGTCGAGCACGCCTTGGGCCCGGGGGCTACTGTCTGTGTCTTGGGAACAGGGGTACCCAGTCTTGCCTGCCTGCGGCCCATGACGTGGCTCTGTCGACGGCCCGGTACAACCCAGCTTCAGCATTAGCAACCCAAGACCCTCGAGAGGGTCCAAGCCTCATGAGGTGGATGACGCCAAGACCTCCCTGGGGGGCGGCCTCACCAGGCTGGCTCCCAAGGAGCGGAGATATTTATGCAAGGTGCACCTCATGAGGTTCGCATGATGTGAGCCATGACGACCAAGGCCAGGCGGGCGCCAGCGGGCGCAGCTTACCAGTTTCCTCTTTGGTGCTAAGGAGGAAAGCGCAGGCGCGGGGTCCCGAGGAATCAAGCAAAGGTTTCCATATCAGTGCAACAAGACCAAGACCACTAGGACGGCAGGAAGGAGGTCATCGCGGAGCCCACCACGGCGTCACCTCTGGATGCTTTCGCAGGCAAAGACCACTTTTGTCAAGATAACTTGTACTAGTTGTCTCCCATCGAATTTGGCCGTTGTGGCATCCCTTCCCGCCTATATTTGGGAAGAGGACCAAGGCCACTATAAATAGGACTTAGCCACCACCATAGAAGCGGGGATTATTCAGATCATCCTCTCACCCACCAGCTCATCAAGCTCAAGAACACCTCACCTCCTGAGGCTGTTCGCCCACTGTACTAGTTCATCCTCAACCCCTTGAGGCAATTCACCCCAAAGCTGGAGTAGGGTATTACACCGCAAGGTGGCCCAAACCAGGATAAACTGATGTCTCTCTTGTCCCTTGGGTTCGTCAAGCTAGGCCTTCGAATCATTGTGCGGGCAGACTGGGGAGGACAAGTTCTTCACACGCACCCCAGAGTCAAACCTCTGAAGGGTCTATGGAACCCAGAATCCGACAGATGGCCCCGATGTCGACGAGGTCGCGCTTAGCGAAGTTGGGTACCTACCTTTCAAGGATAGGTCCCTGGCCTTCACCCATGAGTTGTGGCAAGTCCGTTGGCCATCCACTCGCATGTTCAAGCCGAAAATACTAGAGAAGTATGATGGGAGACTAAACACGGCAGAGTTCTTGAGCATCTACACCATTGATGTTCAAGCTACCAGGGGAAGAGACGAGAAGGTGTTTGCCAATTACTTCCCTTTGGCACTCAAGACAAATGTGAAGTCTTGGCTAATGCACCTGCCATCGAACTCCATTTCAACCTAGGCTGACCTATGCCATGAGTTTGTTGGTGCCTTCACGGGCAGCCATCAAGAACCAGGGAGGCCTGATGACTTGTAGCTCCTCCCGCAAAAGGAAGGAGAGACTCTATGGAAGTACATACAGAGGTTCAGCCGAGTACACCGGAACATTCCAGACATCCACCCGGCAGCTGTGATAGCTGCATTCCAGTCCAATGTGCGCAATCATCGGATACGTTCCAGGATGAACGGTCGGTTGCCCAAACTTGTGAAGGAGATGTACACTCTAGTGGATAAGTGTGCTTAGGTAGAGGAAGGGAGGTGGCTCCCCAGTGAAGAGGATTGCGTTGACATCGACTCAGAGGATGACGACGAGGCTACCAATCAGAAGAAGAAGAACAAGAAGCACAACAAAAGGCGCAAGGATAAGGCAGTGATGACAGTTGAGGGGTCGAGCGCACCTAGTACCGGCAAGAAGGCCAAGACCGAGGTTCCCGGCAAGGAAGTTGCCGTGTGCGTTGATTGCAGGGAAACCGCGGCTGCTGATGGGCCGCACTGCAAAATCCATCAGACCAAGGGCCACGATCTCCAGGAGTGTCATCAGGTTGAACATCTTGTCAAGAAGTAGAGGGATGAATATGAGAAGCATGATAAGGAGAAAGGTCAAGGAGGAGTTGGCGGGAAGGGCCAAGGCGGTGGAGCAAGCTGCCCTGGCAAGGCTCCTCAGAATCAAAGAAAACCTGCGCGACAAATGAAGCCTAATAATAAACCTTCTAGTGTTGCTTCTGAAATAAATTGAAAAGTGCATGTTCACTTGCTACCAAATCTGATATTGATGATCTAGATTTCAGCAAATTTGTTTGCTATGCTTTTGTGTGCAAACAGGCATTATTTTCATTCGAGGTTGTGCCTTCTTCTTTGCTTCTTGCTGTCACAAACATTTTGCAAGAGTTCGCTGACCTCTTTCCAGAAGATGTGCCACTGGGATTAGCACCTATTCGAGGGATTGGGCATCGGATTGACATAATTTCCGGTGCTTCGCTGCCAAACCATACCAATCAAGAGGAGACGAAGGAGATTATGTGTCAAGTACAGGAGATACTTGACAAAGGTTATATGCATGAATCTCTTAGTCCTTGTGCTGTTCATATTATAATAGTGCCCAAAAAGGATGGTACATCGCGTATGTGCATTTATTGTAGAGGCATTAATAATATTACTATTCATTATTGTTATCCTATTCCTAGGCTAGATGATTTGCTTGATGAATTGAGTGGCTCTACAATATTCTTCGAAGTTGATTTGTGTAGTGGATACCATCAAATTCGTATGAAATTGGGAGATGAATGGAAAACAACATTTAAAACTAAGTTTGGATTATATGAGAGGTTAGTCATGCCTTTTGGGTTGACTAATGCACCTAGTACTTTCATGATATTAACGAACGAACTTTTATGTGCTTTCACTGGATGATTTGTGGTAGTCTATTTTTATGATATATTGGTTTATAGCAGACCTTTGGAGGAACGTTTGGAACATTTACGTGTTGTTTTTATTGCTCTACGTGATACACGTTAGTTTGGTAACCTTGGGAAGTGCACCTTTCGCATCGACTGAGTATTTTTCTTGGCTATGTTGTTACTCTACAGGAAATTGAAGTTGATAAAGCCAAGATTGAAGCTATTGACAGTTGGCCGCAGCCCAAAATTGTCACACAAATGAGGAGTTTTCTTGGCCTCGCTGGTTTCTATTGGCGTTTTGTGAGAGCAACATTGTTGCACCTCTCAATGAGCTTACAAAGAAGGATGTGCCTTTTGTTTGGGTTACCGCACAGGAAGAAGCCTTCACGGTATTGAAAGATAAGTTGACACATGCTCCTTTACTACAACTTCCTGATTTTAATAAGACTTTTGAGATTGAATGTGATGCTAATGGAATTGGATTAGGAGGTGTGTTATTACAAGATGGCGGACATGTTGCATACTTTTCTAAAAAATTGAGTGGGCCTAGTCTCAACAATTCTACTTATGATAAAAATTATATGCTCTTGTTCGAACCTTAGTAACATGGCAACATTATTGGTGGCCCAAAGAATTTGTTATACATTCTGATCGTGAATCTTTGAAACACATTAAAAGTCAAGCAAATCTGAACCGTAGACATGCTAAATGGATTGAATTCATTGAGACTTTCCGTTACGTCATTAAACACAAGATGGGTAAAGAAAATGGTATTGATGATGCATTGTCTCGTCGTTATACTATGCTTTCACAACTTGACTTTAAAATATTTGGTTTGGAGACCATCAAAGATCAATATGTGCATGATGCCGATTTTAAAGATGTAATGCAGAGTTTTAAAGAAGGAATAACATGGAACAAGTTCAATCTTAATGATGGATTTCTGTTTCGTGCTAACAAGCTATCCATTCTAGCGACCTCCGTTCGTCTTTCGTTGTTGCAGGAGGTGCATGGAAGAGGATTAATGGGACACTTTGGTGTGAAGAAGACGGAGGATATACTAGCTACACATTTCTTTTGGCCAAAGATGAGAAGGGATGTTGAGCGTTTTGTTGCTCGCTGCACTACATGTCAAAAAGTTAAGTCACACTCAATCCTCATGGTTTATATATGCCTTTCCCAGTACCTACTGTTCCATCGGAGGATATTGTGACACCCGGATAATTAAGCTAATGTAATTTCCTACTAATGATGCTACATCACCATGATTACTGTTGTTAATTGCACGATGGATCGAAACTGATTGAAATTCAAATCTAAAATCAAGGCAAACAACAGAAGTTTTCAAACTTTAAAACTAAAAAGTTCTAGAGGTGGAAGATAATGCATACATAATATTGGGAGATAAACCACACTTTTATAAAGTAACTAAATGTCCAAATTAAATAACCAGTAGCTAAAACAATTAATTAAATGCCCCTTTAATAATTAAAATTGTTGTAAACTATTTAGTTAACTACCAAAATTTATCGTGGCAGTGGAATTTGGTGTTACTAGTTTAGGTGCAGTTCTTGTAATTTATATAAATAAAAATAAATAAAATAAAATGAAAACAGAAACTATAAAAAGACAAAAAAAGGACCCGCCTCCCCCCACGCTGGGCCTCGGCCCAGCTGGCTATCCAACCAGGCCGGCTCACCTAACGCTTGCTTAACCCTCCTACCTCCCCCGTGACCTAGCCACTACCCGGTCACCCCCCCACGATCCCCTTCTCCCCTGCCCACATGATCCGGATCCGCCACACGCCCCGCACCCGACGCGGTCGCCCCCGCCCTCGCCCGGAGCCGCCACCGGCACTCACCGTCACTCACCGTCGCCGCCTCATCCCGCCACCACCTCACTGGTGCCGGTGCTGCCTCATCGGACTACCACCTTGCCCTTGCCATCCCGCCTAGGGCTACCTCGCTGCCGTGCCGCCGTCCCCAACGTCCTAGGACCGCCTCGCCCTCGTCGTTCACCGGAACCGTGTCCTTGACCTCCTCCTCGACGGACTCCGTCAACCCTCACCGCTCGTACCCCTGCATCGGGGGTGAGCTCCCCGTCGCTGCTTTCCTCACGCACACACGTCACCCGTGTGTGGCCACGCGCCCGCGCTATCACCGCCGCGGTCACTGTTCCCTCCTGGCTCCAGCGCGCGCCCACCGCACCAGCCGTCCCCATGTCGAACTGCTCCACCGTGCACTGCAGCTGTTGCACCCGCCGCACGGCCAAGTCAGTGCGCTGCCCTGCGTGATGTCGTCGGCCCCACGCTCTCCTACTATCACCTCGCTCGCAGTCGGTGCCCTGCTCCGTCACCCCGTGACCCGCGCCTTTCCTCCGTCCCATGTGCGGCCTCACCCCGGCCCACCATCGCTGCCGTGCCCGCGTGCTCTCGGTCTCCTCGCCGGTTGCGTCTGCCGAGCCTCCTCCTATGCTGCCATGCACCTGGCACACCCGCCCTGGTGGACGGCCGTGGCCACTGACCCAGGGGCCAGCCCCCTTTTGGTTAAGCCCAACCCATGTTTAGTTTAGTTTAGTTAATAAACTACATTAGGAATATTGTTTTGTACCAATGATAGATGGGGCCCCTAGTTAAAGTTAAAATGTTAAAACTATCACAGGCTATGACAAAATGGACCCCACAAGCATTGTTCATCAGTGGACGAGTCAATGTTGACTGGGTCAACTGGGCCCTCTGGCCCCGCATGTACTACACATGCACACAATGCTGGGTACACTAATGTGTACCCACAGCATTTAGCTAGTTAATTTTCAAATTAATAATAATTCCAGGAGTTGTCTAAAACTTTGGAAATTAACATAAAATAATTTGTAACTTGGATGAAAATACTTTATACATGAAAGTTGCTCAGAACGGCGAGATGAATCCGAATGCGTAGACCGTTCATCTGCCAGACGTCCCTAGCATATCGAACATGCTACTTTCCCCCTTCGGTCCGTTTGTCCGGAAACGTGAAACACCGGGAATATTTTCTCGGATGTTTTCCCCCTTTGCCCGTATCACCTACTGCCGCGTTAGGGCACACCTAGCACCGCTCATTGTCATGCATCGTCGTGCATATGTTTGCATTATATTTATTGTTTCTTCCCCCTCTTCTCTCGTTAGACACTGAGACCGATGCCGTCCTTCTCGACTGAGCTTCCAGGCAAGCCCCCCCCCCTTGATCAACCCGATATCGCGTATTCCTTCTCTGTTCTTCTTGTATTAGAGTTGTGTAGCATGTTATTGCTTTTGGTTAATCCTATTCTGCTGCATAGCCTATCTTTGCTACTACTGTTGTCACCATTACCTACAATCCTAAATGCTTACTATAGTATGCTAGTTTATCATCAATGGCCCTACATTCTTGTCCGTCTGCCATGCTATACTATCGGGCCGTGATCACTCGGGAGATGATCACGGGTATATACTTATATACTTTATATATGATACATCTGGTGACTAAACACGGGTCGGCTCATAGAGTACACGCAAGTGATTCATGGATTTGGGGCTGAAAGGACATTTATCCCGACAACCCTCTAGGTGGATCTTTGTGGCGGAGCGACAGGGTAGGTTGAGACCACCTAGGTGAGAGGTGGGCATGGCTCTGGGTAGCATCCGCGGTTACTTCAAAATAACACGCTTAACGAGATCTTGGTATTTGATCTGTGTCTGGCCACTGGCCTATACGCACTAACCAACTACGCGGGAACAGTTATGGCCACTCGACATCATGGTATCAGCCAAAGCCTTCTTGATGTCAGTGACTAAGTGGTACGCGTCGGGTTGGACCACGTAACGCAACTTCCTTTGTAATGCAGGAAGCTAGGTCTGCTCACTAGCAGTGTACGCAATGTGCAGGTGTGGAATGGGCGATGGGCCCAGACCCCTGCGTGCATAGGATTTAGACCGGCGTGCTGAACTGTCTGTTGTGCCTAGGTAGCGCTGTGACGTGTTGATCTTCTGAGGCCGGGCATGACCAAGGAAGGTGTGTCCAGCCAGAGGGATCGAGTGTGTTGGGTAATGTGATGCACCCCTGCAGGGAAGTTTATCTATTCGAATAGTTGTGTCCCTCGATAAAAGGACAACCTGGAGTTGTATTCTGACCTTATGACAACTAGAACTGAATACTTAATAAAACACACCCTTTCAAGTGCCAGAGACAACCCGGTGATCACTCCCTCACAAGGCGATGAGGAGAGTATCGCCGGGTAGGATTATGCTATGCGATGATACTTGGTGAACTTACCAGATACTCTCTTCTACATGCTTCAAGATGGAGGCTGCTAGAAGCGTAGTCTTCGACAGGCCTAGCTATCCCCCTTATTATTTTGGCATCCTGCATTTCCGTCCATAGATACTACCCACTCCATTGATACCAATGCATATGTAGGGTAGATCCTAGCTTGCGAGTACTTTGGATGAGTACTCACCGTTGCTTTTCTCCCTCTTTTTCCCCTTTTCCATTTTTCTCCAATACTGTAACCAGATGATGGAGTCTAGGAGCCAGAGGATCTCGAGGATGTTTCTACACGGAGTTCGGCTTCAAGAAGTAGTTAGGACGTCCCAGGCAGGAGGCCTTTCCTTTTCGATCGCTGCTACTTTTGTGCTAGCCTTCTTAAGGTAAACTTGTTTAACTTATGTATGTACTCAAATATTATTGCTTCCGCTGACTCTTATGTATTCGAGCCATCGAGTCCCCTGGCTTGTAATATAAAGCTTGTATTATTTTAATTTGTGTCTAGAGTTGTGTTGTGGTATCTTCCCGTGAGTCCTTGATCTTGATCGTACCCATTTGCGTGTATGATTAGTGTACGGTCAAATCGGGGCTGTCACAAGTTGGTATCAGAGCCTAGTCATTGCAACTCCTTGGCCGAAGTTGAGTCTAGTCATTGGAAAACTTTTACTAACATGGTTGAGGGAGTCCTGGATTAGGGGGTCTCCGGACAGTCGGACTATATCCTTTGGTCGGACTGTTGGACTATGAAGATATGAGATTGAAGACTTCGTCCCATGTTCGGATGGGACTCTACTTGGCGTGGAAGGCAAGCTAGGCAATACGGAAATGTATATCTCCTCCTTTGTAACCGACCTTGTGTAGCCCTAGCCCCGTCCGGTGTCTATATAAACTGGAGGGTTTTAGTCCATAGGACAACATTACAATCATACCATAGGCTAGCTTCTAGGGTTTAGCCTCTCCGATCTCATGGTAGATCAACTCTTGTACTACTCATATTATGAAGAATAATCAAGCAGGACGTAGGGTTTTACCTCCCTCAAGAGGGCCCGAACCTGGGTAAAACATCGTGTCCCCTGCCTCCTGTTACCATCCGCCTTAGACGCATAGTTCGGGACCCCCTACCCGAGATCCACCAGTTTTGGCACCGACATTGGTGCTTTCATTGAGAGTTCCTCTATGTCATTGCCGTTAGGCTTGATGGCTCCTTCAATCATCCATAGCGATGTAGTCCAGGGTGATACTTTTCTCCCCGGACAGATCTTTGTATTCGGCGGCTTCGCACTGTGGGCCAACTCGCTTGGCCCTCAGGAGAAGATCGAGAGTTACGCCCCTAGCCACCAGGCCAGGTTTGGAAGCTTAAACTACACGGCCGATTTCCGCGGAGACTTGATCTTCAATGGATTCGAGCCTCTTCCTAGTGCGCCACACGGTCACGATGAGCATGATTTAGCTCTGCCATCAGACAGTGTTCAGGAGATCGCATCGGCAATCACTCTGACCCTCAATTCGGAGCAAATTGCGCCATCAATGGACGGGTGGATAGACCCCGCCACGGAGGCCGTATTCTCAGTGGTGATCAAGCCGAATATCGACCTTACCCTTCATGGGAGCCGTGACGCCAAACTACCGGGTTCTTCCCCAGCCATGGACTCCGAACCGCCTGCGCCCGTGCCTATCGAATCCGATTGGGCGCCGATCATGGAGTTCACCTCCGTGGATATCTTTCAGCACTCGCCCTTCGGCGACGTACTGAACTCATTAAGGTCTCTCTCCCTGTCAGGAGAGTCCGGGCCAAACTATGTTCGGCAGGATTGGGATGCGGATGACGAAGAAATTCGCTGCCTACCCACCACCCACTTAGTAGCCACTGTCGACGATTTGACTGACATGCTCGACTTCGACTCCGAAGACATCGACGGTATGGACGACGATGCAGGAGACAAACAGGAACCACTGCCCACAGGGCACTGGATACCCACTTCATCATATGATGTATACATGGTGGACACACCCAAAGAAAACGACGACGAGGAACGGAAGGATGCAGCGAAGGGTTGTTCCCTCGAGAAGCAGTCAAAGCGGCGGCGTAAGTGCCGCTCCAAATCTCGCCTCGGCAGAAACAATGATCATATAGACCCAGCGATAGAGCAGGGTGAACGATTGCCCGACCAAGGCAACACGGAGAATCAAACCGAACAACCCGACCCCGTCGAAGATAACAGTCCGGATGACATCACACCGGACAGGCACCCGGAGCAACAGAATTCCCATCAAAGGCTGGTTGCCACTGCGAGGTGTCTGAAAAAGCAGAAGCAAAGGCTCAGGGCTGCACAAGACACACTCAGAATCAGATGGAGTGAAGTACTCAACACTGCAGCGAAGTACAGCGGTAATCGCCACACCGAGAGCTACCCGAAGCAAAAATTGCTACCTGAATTCAATGAGGAGGCCTTAAATCCCCCGCAATTAAAAAGCAAAACGGCCATCCGGTCGGATAGACGACCTCATGACCAACACAGAGCGGCAAACGATGCTGCACATAAGCCAGTACGCGATCCATGCGAGGGCTTGCATCAAATGGACGGCGCTAGTAGATCCATATACGGGCCACGCAAGCGCACTCCAGCATGCAATGCAACACAACAAACATCCGAACACCACGGTACACCCAAATACAGGGGTGCCACACACCCCCTATGTTTCACCGATGAGGTGCTGGACCATGAATTTCCAGAGGGATTCAAACCCGTAAACATAGAGGCGTACGATGGAACGACAGACCCTGGGGTCTGGATTGAGGACTACATCCTCCATATACATATGGCTCGAGGAGACGATCTCCACGCCATCAAGTACTTACCCCTCAAGCTCAAAGGGCCAGCTCGTCACTGGCTTAAAAGCCTCCCCGAGAACTCCATTGGAAGCTGGGAAGAGCTCGAAGACGCTTTTCGGGAAAATTTTCAAGGGACCTATGTCCGACCACCGGATGCAGATGATTTAAGTCATATAACTCAACAGCCCAGAGAGTGAGCCCAAAAGCTTTGGAACAGGTTCCTCACTAAAAAGAACCAAATAGTCGACTGTCCGGACGCCGAAGCCTTAGCAGCTTTCAAGCATAGCGTTCGAGACGAATGGCTTGCCAGACACCTCGGCCAAGAAAAGCCGAGAACAATGGCAGAACTAACAAGCCTCATGACCCGCTTTTGTGTGGGCGAGGATAGCTGGTTAGCCTGATGCAGCACCAGCGACCCAAGTACATCCGAAGTCAGGGACGGAAATGGGAAATCATGACGCAGGAAAAACAAGCGTCGGAATAAAGAAGACAGCCCGAAGAGCACGGCGGTAAACTCCGAGTTCAAAAGCTCTCGGCCAGGTCAGCAAAAGGTTCCCTCCAAAGGCAACAGAGACGAACTGTTCAGCCTAAACAAGATTCTGGACCAAATATGTCAGATCCATAGCACCCCCGATAAACATGCAAATCATACCCATAGAGAATGTTGGGTCTTCAAGCAGTCCGGCAAGCTCAACGCCGAACACAAGGGGCAGGATACACCAAGGGAAGACGAGGACAAGCCTCGCAAGAAAATCACTGGGGAACAAAAGAAATTCCCACCAGAAGTTAAAACAGTAAACGTGTTACACGTGACAAAGGGGAGAAACAAAGCGGCACTCCTAGAGACACATGTCCCAGGGCCTATCACAGTGGAGTTCTGCCACTAGTCGTCCCAACCAATCACCTTCGACCATCGGGATTACTCGGCAAGTATCCGGCATGCAGGATGGGCTGCCTTGGTGTTAGACCCGATAATTGACGGATATCACTTCACACGAGTCCTGATGGACGGCGGCAGTAGGTTAAACTTGATATATCAGGACACAGTCCGCAAAATGGGGATAGACCCAACAAAAATTAGCCATAGCAATACTACATTTAAAGGAGTAACGCCAGGCCCAGAAGCCCATTGCACGGGCTCCCTACTACTAGAGGTTATATTCGGCTTCCCTGATAACTTCCACAGCGAAAATTTAACCTTCCACATCGCTTCGTTCCAAAGTGGCTATCAAGCACTACTCCGACGCGAAGCTTTCGCTCGCTTTAACGCAATACCGCATTACACTTCCCTAATGCTTAAAATGCACAGTCCACGTGGCATCATTACAGTAAATGGAAATATTGAGCGCTCCTTGCGCGCGGAAGACCGTGCGGCTGCCTTGGCAGCCGCACACAAAACGGCCTCACCAACTAAAGCATCTGACAGGTCGTTAAGACCACGAACACGGTTGGACGAGTCCGGTGCAGCTATATGTAATTAATACAAGGTTGATGGCTATACCCCTATTACTATACAAGGGGCTCAACGCGCGCGCACAAGTGACAATCAAGCTCAACTTTACTCATTTTAAACTATATATTGTTTATTTAGTATAACTTATCTTTTGCACGACAACTTTTCAATTAAGTTCCTCTCTTTTTCAGATGATCATCATGCTACACCCGTCCAGAATACGGCACAACAGAGACACAGGCGCAGACGTGCAGCAGGGACCCATTCCAAGGATTCTTTTTAGATTAAGACCCTGCATAAACCTTTTTTAGTGTCTCTTGTTGATACACATCCCCCGGATTCTCGGTACATTTGAGAAGGATGCTGACGTATTTTTTGGAAATATGCCCTAGAGGTAATAATAAAATGGTTATTATTATATTTCTTTGTTCATGATAATTGTCTATTGTTCATGCTATAATTGTGTTACCCGGAAATCGTAATACATGTGTGAATACATAGACCACAACACGTCCCTAGTGAGCCTCTAGTTGACTAGCTCGTTGATCAAAAGATAGTCATGGTTTCCTGATTATGGACATTGGATGTCATTGATAACGGGATCACATCATTAGGAGAATGATGTGATGGACAAGACCCAATCCTAAGCATAGCTCAAAGATCTTGTAGTTCGTTTGCTATAGCTTTTCCGAATGTCAAGTATCATTTCCTTAGAACATGAGATTGTGCAACTCCCGGATACCATAGGAGTGCTTTGGGTGTGCCAAACATCACAACGTAACTGGGTGACTATAAAGGTACACTACAGGTATCTCCGAAAGTGTCTATTGGGTTGGCATGAATTGAGACTGGGATTTGTCACTCTGTATGATGGAGAGGTATCTCTGGGCCCACTCGGCAATGCATCATCATAATGAGCTCAATGTGACCAAGTGGTTGATCACGGGATCATGCATTACGGTACGAGTAAAGTGACTTGCTGGTAACGAGATTGAACGAGGTATTGGGATACCGACGATCGAGTCTCGGGCAAGTAACGTACCGATTGACAAAGGGAATTGTATACGGGATTGATTGAATCCTCGACATCCTGGTTCATCCGATGAGATCATCGAGGAGCATGTGGGAGCCAACAAGGGTATCCAGATCCCGCTGTTGGTTATTGACCGGAGAGTCGTCTCGGTCATGTCTGCGTGTCTCCCGAACCCGTAGGGTCTACACACTCAAGGTTCGGTGACGCTAGGGTTGTTGAGATATTAGCATACGGTAACCGAAAGTTGTTCGGAGTCCAGGATGACATCTCGGACGTCACGAGGAGTTTTGAAATGGTCCGGAGGTGAAGATTTATATATAGGAAGTCAAGTTTCGGCCATCGGGAAGGTTTCGGGGGTAATCAGTATTGTACCGGGACCACCAGAAGGGTCCCGGGGGTCCACCGGGTGGGGCCACCTATCCCGGAGGGCCCCATGGGCTAAAGTGGGAGAGGAACCAGCCCCTATTGGGCTGGTGCGCCCCCCCATGGGCCTCCCCTGCGCCTAGGTTGGAAACCCTAGGGGTGGGGGCGCCTCACTTGGCTTGCGGGGCACTCCACCCCCCTTGGCTGTCGCCCCCCTTGGAGATTCAATCTCCTAGGGCCGGAGCCCCCCCTAGGGGTCCTATATATAGTCAGGGGGAGGGAGGGCAGCCGCACCCTAGCCCCTGGCGCCTCCTTCTCCTTCCCGTGACACTCCTCCCTCTCCCTGAGCTTGGCGAAGCCCTACCGAGATCACCGTTGCTTCCACCACCACGCCGTCGTGCTGCTGGATCTTCATCAACCTCTCCTTCCCCCTTGCTGGATCCAGTTGGGGGAGATGTCGTCCCAACCGTATGTGTGTTGAACGCGGAGGTGCCGTCCGTTCGGCGCTAGGTCATCGGTGATTTGGATCACGATGAGTACGACTCCATCAACCCCGTTCTCTTGAACGCTTCCGTGCGCGATCTACAAGGGTATGTAGATGCACTCCTCTCTCCCTCATTGCTAGATGACTCCATAGATTGATCTTGGTGATGCGTAGAAAATTTTAAAATTCTGCTACGTTCCCCAATAGTGGCATCATGAGCTAGGTCTATGCGTAGTTTATATGCATGAGTAGAACACAAAGCAGTTGTGGGCGTGGATATTATGAATTTGCTTGCTGTTACTAGTCTTATCTTGATTCGGCAGCATCGTGGGATGAAGCGGCCCGGACCGACCTTACACGTACGCTTACGTGAGACTGGTTCCACCAATTGACATGCACTAGTTGCATAAGGTGGCTGGCGGGTGTCTGTCTCTCCCACTTTAGTCGGATCGGATTTGATGAAAAGGGTCCTTATGAAGGGTAAATAGAAATTGGCATATCACGTTGTGGTTTTGGCGTAGGTAAGAAACGTTCTTGCTAGAAACCTATAGCAGCCACGTAAAAACTTGCAACAACAATTAGAGGACGTCTAACTTGTTTTTGCAGCATGTGCCGTGTGATGTGGTATGGCCAAAAGGATGTGATGAATGATATATGTGATGTATGAGATTGATCATGTTCTTGTAATAGGAATCACGACTTGCATGCCGATGAGTATGACAACCGGCAGGATCCATAGGAGTTGTCTTTATTTATTTATGACCTGCGAGTCAACATAAACGTCATGTAATTACTTGACTTTATTGCTAAAGCGTTAGCCATAGTAGTAGAAGTAATAGATGACGAGACAACTTCAAGAAACACGATGATGGAGATCATGGTGTCATGCCGGTGACAGCGATGATCATGGAGCCCCGAAGATGGAGATCAAAAGGAGGAAATGATATTGGCCATATCATGTCACTATTTGATTGCATGTGATGTTTATCATGTTTTACATCTTATTTGCTTAGAACGACGGTAGCTTAAATAAGATGATCCCTCGTAATAATTTCAAGAAAGTGTTCCCCCTAATTGTGCACCGTTGCGAAGGTTCGTTGTTTCGAAGCACCACGTGATGATCGGGTGTGATAGATTCTAACGTTCGAATACAATGGGTGTAAGCCAGATTTACACACGCAATACACTTAGGTTGACTTGACGAGCCTAGCATGTACAGACATGGCCTCGGAACACTGAAGACCGAAAGGTCGAGCATGAGTCGTATAGAAGATACGATCAACATGAAGATGTTCACCGATGTTGACTAGTCCGTCTCACGTGATGATCGGACACGGCCTAGTTGACTCGGATCATGTTTCACTTACATGACTAAAGGAAAGTCTATCTGAGTGGGAGTTCATTGAATAATTTGATTAGATGAACTTAATTATCATGAACTTAGTCTAAAATCTTTACAATATGTCTTGTAGATCAAATGGCCCACGTTGTCCTCAACTTCAACGGGTTCCTAGAGAAAACCAAGCTGAAACATGATGGCAGCAACTATACGGACTGGGTCCGGAACCTGAGGATCATCCTCATAGCTGCCAAGAAAGATTTTGTCCTAGAAGCACCGCTAGGTGACGCACCCATCCTAGAGAACCAAGACGTTATGAATGCTTGGCAGTCACGTGCTGATGATTACTCCCTCGTTTAGTGCGGCATGCTTTACAGCTTATAACCGGGGCTCCAAAAGCGTTTTGAGAGACACGGAGCATATGAGATGTTCGAAGAGCTGAAAATGGTTTTCCAAGCTCATGCCCGGGTCGAGAGATATGAAGTCTCCGAAAAGTTCTTCAGTTGTAAGATGGAGGAAAATAGTTCTGTCAGTGAGCCATACTCAAAATGTCTGGGTTGCATAACCGCTTGACTCAGCTGGGAGTTAATATCCCGGATGACGCGGTCATTGACAGAATCCTTCAGTCGCTTCCACCGAGCTACAAGAGCTTTGTGATGAACTTCAATATGCAGGGGATGTAAAAGACCATTCCTGAGGTATATTCAATGCTGAAATCAGCGGAGGTGGAAATCAAAAAGGAATATCAAGTGTTGATGGTGAATAAAACCACTAAGTTCAAGAAAGGCAAGGGTAAAATGAACTTTAAGAAGGACGGCAAGGGAGTTGCCGCGCCCGGTAAGCAAGCTGCCGGGAAGAAGTCAAAGAATGGACCCAAGCCTGAGACTGAGTGTTTTTATTGCAAGGGAAGTGGTAACTGGAAGCGGAACTGCCCCAAATACTTAGCGGACAAGAAGGCCGCCAACACTAAAGGTATATGCGATATACATGTAATTGATGTGTACCTTACCAGTACTCGTAGTAGCTCCTGGGTATTTGATACCAGTGCGGTTTCTCACATTTGTAACTCAAAGCAGGAGCTACGGAATAAGCGGAGACTGGCGAAGGACGAGGTGACGATGCGCGCCGGGAATGGTTCCAAGGTCGATGTGATCGTTGTCGGCACGCTGCCTCTACATTTACCTCTGAGATTAGTTTTAAACCTCAATAATTGTTATTTAGTGCCAGCTTTGAGCATGAACATTGTATCAGGATCTCGTTTAATTCGAGATGACTACTCATTTAAATCTGAGAATAATGGTTGTTCTATTTATATGAGAGATATGTGTTATGGTCATGCTCTGCTGGTGAATGGTTTATTCTTAATGAATCTCGAGCGTAATGTTACACATATTCATAGTGTGAATACCAAAAGATGTAAGGTTGATAATGACAGTCCCACATACTTGTGGCACTGCCGCCTTGGTCACATAGGTGTCAAACACATGAAGAAGCTCCATGCAGATGGACTTTTGGAGTCTCTTGATTATGAATCATTTGACACGTGTGAACCATGCCTCATGGGTAAAATGACCAAGACGTCGTTCTCAGGAACAATGGAGCGAGCAACCAACTTATTGGAAATCATACATACTGATGTGTGCGGTCCAATGAGTGTTGAGGCTCGCGGTGGCTATCGTTATGTTCTCACCCTCATTGATGACTTGAGTAGATATGGGTATGTCTACTTAATGAAACACAAGTCTGAGACCTTTGAAAAGTTCAAGGAATTTCAGAGTGAGGTTGAGAATCAATGTGACAAGAAAATCAAGTTCTTGTGATCAGATCATGGGGGAGAATACTTGAGTCACGAATTTGGCACACACTTAAGGAAATGTGGAATAGTTTCACAACTCACGCCGCCTGGACCACCTCAGCGTAATGGTGTGTCCGAACGTCGTAATCGCACTCTATTGGATATGGTGCCATCTATGATGTCTCTTACCGATTGACCGCTGTCATTTTCGGACTATGCTTTAGAGACTGCTGTCGGTGGGAACGACACCTGTGGGATCACAAGAATCCCTAATGTGGTTAGCGGGGCGCGGGGTCGTGAGAAGAGCGGATCAAACAAATAGCACACGGTTCGTTTATCCAGGTTCGGGCCGCGAGGATGTGTAAAACCCTACTCCTGCTTTGGTGGATTGTATATCTGTGTTCTTGAGCTAGCTATGGGGCGTGAGGAGCTCCAAAAAGCCGAATCCCCCCTCTGGTCGCCCCGGGCCTCCTTTTATAGAAAAGGGGTTGCCACAGTGGCACACAGGAGGTGGAAAGGGTACAGTGATGCGAGGTTATCCCTCGCATTACATGACAAGGCGCATTTAGTGCGTCTTGCTTAGGTGTCCTTGCTTTATCGGGGATGGGGGAGAGATCTGTCTCGTCCTTCGCCGCTCCTTCTTGTGTCAACACGCGCCCTGGCCAGCGACGCCTGCGATGCCATGTAGGTAGGCAGGCAGCTGAGGTGGCGCAGTGGTGGGTCTTCACGAAGATCTGCATGCCACCACGCAGGTGCCTGCCCAGCTGGTTGGGTCGGTAGCTGCATGCGAACGGCGGTGGAGGTTTAGTCGGTGTGGGCCTGGTGGTGGTCCTGCGGATGTCCTTGGTAAGGGCCTTGCCGGGGCCCCAGGAAGGGTTTTGCCAAGGCGCCTGCTGTCATGCCCGGCAAGGTGCTTGCCGGGGGCCTTGTGGTTTTCCTCGGTTGGGATCCCGCCAAGGGTCGTCATCTTCTATAATGTGTATCTGATCTTGAATGTCTTCACAAAGATTTGCATGCCACCACGGGGATGTTTCCCGAATCCTTGCCCCATGGGGGCAGTGGACTCAAGGGTGATTTGCTCCGTAGGTGTGGGGCGAGTTGCCGCGGCAAGGGTCTTCCGGGGTTGCTAAAACTGTCTCCCGGCAAGGATCTTGCCGGGGGAGTCCGTTTCATCCCCTTTGCTCTTCGTGGTCTTGGCCTTGGCGTCGTTCTAGTTATCTTAAGCTTCGGTCTTACCCTGGCTCACCTCCCTTGCCTTGCTTGGTGTGGTGGTGCCCGTGGCTCAGACTGCCTGTGCACAGTTATAGGGGTACAAAAAGTGTACCCCTCCTTTTGTACACCGACAACTGCCGCATTCACTTTAAATAGGGCTCCGTCGAAATCCGTAATGTAATGCGCACGGCCCTGTCCCGAGCTGGAAGGAGCCGAAGGACACGGATGTGCAGCAATTCTTTAACACCCTGATTGAGGTACATGTCAACGCTGACGCCAAGCGGTGGCTTGTCATGGACACCACCCAGGCAGAGCTGGACTACATCGCCACTAGGGCGAGGGAGGCACAGCTCGCCATGGAGGCCGGCAGTGCCGGGGGTGTGGAGGACAAGGCCGCAACGGCTGCGGAGGAAGAGCACGGCCCTGTAATTGACCGGAGAGTCGTCTCGGTCATGTCTGCGTGCCTCCCGAACCCGTTGGGTCTACACACTTAAGGTTCGGTGACGCTAGGGTTGTTGAGTTATTAGCATATGGTAAACCGAAAGTTGTTCGGAGTCCCGGATGAGATCCCGGACGTCACGAGGAGTTTCGGAATGGTCCGGAGGTGAAGATTTATATATAGGAAGTCAAGTTTCGGCCATCGGGAAGGTTTCGGGGGTAATCGGTATTGTACCGGGACAACCGGAAGGGTCCCGGGCGTCCACCGGGTGGGGCCACCTATCCCGGAGGGCCCCATGGGCTAAAGTGGGAGGGGAACCAGCCCCTAGTGGGCTGGTGCGCCCCCCCCATGGGCTCCCCTACGCCTAGGGTTGGAAACCCTAGGGGTGGGGGTGCCCCACTTGGCTTGTGGGGCAGTCCACCCCCCTTGGCCGCCGCCCCCCTTGGAGATTCAATCTCCTAGGGCCACCACCCTAGGGGTCCTATATATAGTGGTGGGGGGAGGGAGGGCAGCCGCACCCTAGCCCCTGACGCCTCCCTCTCCCTCCCGTGACACGCTTCCCTCTCCCCGAGGTTGGCGAAGCCCTGCCGAGATCCCCGTTGCTTCCACCACCACGCCGTCGTGCTGCTGGATCTTCATCAACCTCTCCTTCCCCCTTGCTGGATCAAGTTGGAGGAGACGTCTTCCCTACCGTACGTGTGTTGAACGTGGAGGTGCCGTCCATTCGGCGCTAGGTCATCGGTGATTTGGATCACGACGAGTACGACTCCATCAACCCCGTTCTCTTGAACGCTTCCGCGCGCGATCTACAAGGGTATGTAGATGCACTCCTCTCTCCCTCGTTGCTAGATGACTCCATAGATTGATCTTGGTGATGCGTAGAAAATTTTAAAATTCTGCTACGTTCCCCAACAGTATTGGCATGTGGCCACGTCAGAATATTGCATGTACCTGGACACCAGGGGCTTATTACAAAGGGCACTGTTTAGGCCCGATTTACATCATAAAGACCGAATACCTTAGGGAGTGTTCGGCATCGCGAGTTTGGCCTTATATGAATCAGCTCTGAATCATGTCTTTGGTCAAATGTTGGGTTTGCCCGACTCCTGTGTTTTGCTGCCTTACGTTCCGCTCTATCTGCTAAGGCGGCACCAGGAGAACTACTGCGATTGTGCCCTGGTTCATCCGGACGAGCACCTGAGTAGAGAAAGCCGAAAACTGACTGTCATGATATAGGGTGAGACTGGTCAACCACTCGATGACCTAGCGGAATCTTCGGGATTCCTCCGCTTTAACGAAGGGCCGTTTCCTGGCCAGGCATGTACGCACCCCGAATTCGGATGAGTGCGGAGCCACCAGGGGCTATATAGTAGCCCCACTGTCAAACTCCTCTGGCTAAGTGAAAGTGTTAAAGCATTATAGTCCGGTTGCCTAGTTCGCTGCGCTATCACCTCCTTAATGGACCAAGACGTTGGATCAAGTGTGAACATGCGTCTTCTGCGAACACCCCCGCATTATATGCGTGGGGGCTGAAGCCGACGACTGCAATCTTTCAGGTTATATACATACATACATAAACGGCCGCACAGGAGGCATCATAGCACTTTTGGGCAAACTTATAAACACAGCCTTGATAAGTTCAATAAAACATTGTTTTTACAGTCGGAATACATGTCACTCAAATATAATATTCTTCGAGCACTGAGCCTCTATTGAACGAGCGCCTTCAAGAACTTCTTCAAAGTAGTGCTCGGCAGCCACTCGGCCTATGGCCGAACCCTGTGCCGCAACAGTGGTGGCATCCATCTCCGCCCAGTATGTTTTGACACGGGCAAGGGCCATTTGCGAGCCTTCTATGCATGCCGACCTCTTCACAGCATCGATGCGTGGCACAGCGCCAAGGAATTGTTGCACTAAGCTAAAATAGCTATTCGGCCTTGGCCCTCCTAGCCACAAATAATCCACAACAGACCTCATGGCCAGTCCGGATAATCGATGGAGCTGGGCCCAACCGGTCAATCGCTCATTCAGCAGCAGCGGACGGACTGGAGTGTGAAACTGTGACAAGAGCAGCTTCTCCACTTCGGGACCTTTCTGATCCATGAAGTACTCGGCGGCATCAGCAACGCTGGCAGCCAAATCCATGTACGCGTCTGCAGAACTCCATAGTCAGTCCAGAGGAGCATACTTCGGATCTCCGAACTTAGTCCGCAACAAGAAAGGCTTCCCAGACACGATATCTGCAGCCTGATTCAGCTCCTCCTTCGTCGCTCTAATTTTGGAGCGTGCTTCCTTGGCAGCCACCCGGGCCTTCTCCAGGTCCGTCGCTTTCGCCCGTTTTTCCTCTTCAAGAAGCCGGTAACTGTCAGCAGCATCTTTTAACTCCACGGTCATCTTGGCAATTTTTCTTTGCTCTCGGAATGTGGGGCCTGTTTGGCCCTTAACTCTTCGGCCGCCTTTAAAGCGGCCGCATTGCTACTCCTGGCTTGCTCCTTGGCTCGGGCAAGCTCCGCCCGAAGGGTCTCCACAGTGGCCGCCCCATCTCCAGTCACAAACATATTAAAGATACTGGCATCAGGCCACTCTTATTATGTGACAATCGCCAGAAAAATCACTAACCCTGCGCCTCGTCAAGCCGCTTGTTGACAAGCACGATGTCGGCATCTGCCGCATCCAGCTACCACTTTAGTTCGGCATACCCATCAGTCCGGCTAGCCACCGGAGCCTCCACCACCTGCACATAAAGGTAGTCTAGTTATTACCAGGGACTATGATCCTCTGTTTGCCGCCGTTTTCAATGACAACCAGAGTCTCAGGGGCTACTATCTACACAGGGCACATCTAAAAATTTGTGGTACTTTCAAAAATGTACATCATTTCACGTACCTCAAAACCCGTCAGTAGACTCATAAAGGCTTCATGCAGCCCGCTTTCCGCGGACGAAATCCTTTCAATCACTGTACCCATCAATGTGCGGTGCTCTTCTAAGATAGCCGCTTTCTCCAGCAGATCCCTCCGTACATCCGACCGCACACCAGACGGTGCCGGACTCTTTTGATTGCTCTCTTCGAGAGCCGGATACTGAGGACTTCGAGTGGCCATAGGATTACGTTATGGCCTTTGCCGGATCAGGAGAAGCCCTCCACGACGACACCTCAGGGTCGCCCGCTTCGTAAGGCCATGTGGCAGGGGGAGGCGTTTCGCTCTCCATCATCTCCGGAAGAAGATCCCCCGAAGACGAGCTCAGCTGAGAAGGGCTAAGATCCGAACTGCAAGATAAATGATTTGATTATTTTCATCAGAAATAGAGGAAGATATTTTCGTTATTGAATACCCTTTTACTTACAGCTCGGTAGAGGGCTGAACCCCGCGCGGACATTGTGCGGCAAGAGTACCCTCCGAGGTAGGTCCCTCTAGGGGAGATTTCTTCTCCCGTTTGGAAACCTTAGTTTCTGGATCTTCAGAGGTAGACCTCTTCCTTCCCCTGGGAGAGATAATGTCAGATTCATCTCCTTGGTTATCCTCCCTCGCGGAGGCGCTCATTCCCTCGGTTGGAATAGATAGCGATGGAGGCCCGCTTTCGCCCTCTTTATTGCCCCCTTCATCTTCCTTTGAGGGCACCAGGCAAGGTGTTGGCTCGAGCATCTTTTCTAGCACCGGATTGTCCAAGCCTTTAGGAAGGGGTGCCGAACACCATATCATCTTCGCCTTTGTTATCCAGTCCTGGTCAAAGAGCGATTCTTCAGAATGATGTCATGATAAATAAAAGGACAGTGGTTCTGCCATGGGATTACTTACTTGGGTAGCGGTGCGGTTGCTGCTCAGGCCCACGTCCTCGATAGTGTCCGGACACTCTATTTGGGGTCAGAAGAACGATTTGTACATCTCCTTGTGCGTCATGCTGAGCAAATTCTGAATAGTGCGCAGTCCTTCCGGGTTGAATACCCACATGCGGAGGGGCCGGCGTTTGCAAGGCTGGACTCAACGGACCAGCATAACTTGCATTACCATAACCAGACTGAAATCTCCCTTGAAGAGATCTCGGATACGGCTCTGTAGTATTGGCACGTCCTTGGCTGGACCCCAGCTCAGCCCCCTGTTGATCCATGACATCAGTTGTGGTGGAGGGCCCGAGCGAAAGGTGGGGGCAGCTACCCACTTGGCACTTCGGGGAGCTGTGACATAAAACCACTCCCGTTGCCACAATCCGGATACCTCTGGAAAGGAACCCTTTGGCCATGGACCGTCAGCAATTTTGCCTATTAGAGCACCTCCGCACGCTGCGTACTGCCCCTCAACCATCTTTGGCTTCACATCGAAGGTCTTGAGCCACAGGCCGAAGTGAGGGGTAATGCGGAGGAAGGCCTCACACACGACAATAAATAACGAGATGTGAAGATGGGAGTCCGGGGCCAGATCATGAAAATCCAGCCCGTAATAGAACATAAGACCCCTAACGAAGGGATCCAGAGTGAGGCCTAGTCCTCAAAGGAAGTGGGAGACGAACACAACGCTCTCGTTGGGTTCGGGAGTAGGGACGACCTGCCCTCGGGCGGGCAGCCTATGCGAAATTTCAGCGGTCAGGTATCTGGCTTCCCTCAACTTCTTGATGTCCTCCTCCGTGACGGAGGAAGGCATCCACTGGCCTTGGAGGCTGGATCCGGACATGATTGAAGGTCTGAAGCACTTGACCTGGGCTTTGGGTGTTAGAACTCGAGGCGGGGGAAGGATTCGATTGAGCATGGGAGGGAAAAAGGTAAAAAACCTTCTCCCTTTATAAAGAGGGTGAATATCAATGGTCCTCCTCGTGGCCGTTTGGGACTTGCCTAAGATCTAGGAGTCCTAGGCAAGGTTGGGTTACCCACGTCCGTATTAATGAGAATCCCGTAATCAAGGGAACACGATCTCTGCTTTGACAAGACGTGTCAAGAAACCACCTTGCGTTATGTGCGGGGCTGGTTAAAGAAAAATGGTTCGAATAATTACCAGGCCATGACATGATGTCATGCTGCCAAAACGTGTCAGCTGATTGGATTTGTGGAAATATTATTCTCTCTACGGTGGTATGTGGAACTTATTTTGCAGGGTTGGACACTATCCTTGCATTCAAACTCTTCTGTGGTGTATTAGGAGGAGGAACCCGCCTTGCAATGCCAAAGACAACACTGCGCGCCGGACTCATCATCATTGAAGCCTGGTTCAGGGGCTACTGAGGGAGTCCTGGATTAGGGGGTCTCCGGACAGCCGGACTATATCCTTTGGCCGGACTGTTGAACTATGAAGATACGAGATTGAAGACTTCGTCCCGTGTCCGGATGGGACTCTACTTGGCATGGAAGGCAAGCTAGGCAATACGGATATGTATATCTCCTCCTTTGTAACCGACCTTGTGTAACCGTAGCCCCCTCCGGTGTCTATATAAACCGGAGGGTTTTAGTCCGTCGGACAACATTACAATCATACCCATAGGCTAGCTTCTAGGGTTTAGCCTCTCCGATCTCGTGGTAGATCAACTCTTGTACTACTCATATTATCAAGAATAATCAAGCAGGACGTAGGGTTTTGCCTCCCTCAAGAGGGCCCGAACCTGGGTAAAACATCGTGTCCCCTGCATCCTGTTACCATCCGCATTAGACGCACAGTTCGGGACCCCCTACTCGAGATCCGCCGGTTTTGACACCGACAATGGTTGTGTGGCTTACGGGCCCATGTCGCCATTGGGTGGTATTAGGATCTTTTATTCCTCATCTATACTCTAGGTCTCTGATCTCTCTTCTATTCGGGTTAAATTATTTTTGTTGACTCTAACTCTAGGTTCTCGTAACTACTTCCTTCTGGAGAGCCCCTCACTCCAGATAATTTCTTGGTACGCCAGAAGTTTTCGAAGATACTCTCCCATGTTTTCTCGAGACTTTGTGCCCGTCTCTTTTACAATTCCCTACCACCGATATATCCCTATGGATAAATAGATACACTTGTCGTTCTTACTTTCATTCCGAGTTGATCTTGTTATTACAAGATACCCCGAAATTCTCTCTATTGTTCCGAGAATACTTGTGCCTACTGCCTTGCAGTTCTTTGCCATCTGAATACCCCTATGGATAATTTCTTGTACTTATCGAGTATCCGCTCATCCCCGGTTGATTCATGTATTTCACAAAAGTCTTCTAAATAGCATTCGATCCTCCAAAAATCCTTGCTTGCTTGCTTGCATTATGATTAATCCTATAAGTTTGGTTATCTTATTGGCATCCTTTGTCATTATCATTTTGAGTCCTTTGGTTCAATATGTTGCGAATGCGCGCAATCCTCAATCATACCCTACAATTCATCCTTCCGGGTTAGACGTCATTTCAAACATGAGCTAGATCTCGACCAATCAAATTTCCATTGGTTGTACCCCTAAGCTTACTCAACTTATGATGCGGAGCATCCTACGGGCATCACCATGTCAAGAGTCCATTTGGCAAGTGACACGTGCGACATCTACTTCTCATACCCAAAGGTGAATCTTCCCCTTTACACGTGTTCACTTGACCCCTTCGAGGATGGTATACTACTTGACACCCCTATCATGTGCATGCATAGGTATTGTCGGAACTTCATGGATGACGAGGAGGAGTGAAAGCGCCAAGGAACACCGACACCATCCGCGAGGGAAGCATGGAAGAGAAGACGGAAGAAGGAGCTGCAAAGTCTACATCGACCGGACGACCGGAAGCCGCCGGACGTCCCACCCTCTACAGCCGCTGGACGACTGACGAAGACCGGACATCCTACAAGTCCCAAGCACCGGACGTTTGATGCTCACGTGAAATCCGGTGCCACCCATCCCGAAGCAAAACGACACACGTTCAACGCACTTCGGACGACCGGAGCCCCGCGAGTGACCGGACGTCCGACGCCGACCGGACATCCGACCCTGCCTGTGCGCAGCCGGGCCTTTGGCCTTGTATCTCTCTCCAACTTACCCCTTCGTGGCTTAGAGTATAAATAGACCTTCCCCTCATCCTTTCTAGGGTTATCATTGGTTTAGCTCATATTAGAGATAGAGCATTGCTCATCCACATCGGATATACTCCACGACAGAGATCGTGGCCCCTCTACGGAGAACATCCACATTGGACTCAAGACCTCCTCACGGAGAAGAACATCAAGACCTCCTCACGGAGAAGAACATCAAGACCTCCTCATGGAGAACACTGGTTACCTCTTGTATCGTCCGTTGTTAACTTTGGATCTTGTATCTTCCTTTGTGTTCATGGATCTAGTGCATGTGTGATCATACTTGTTCGTTTGAGTGTTCTCTTGTGTTCCCCTTGTGTTTTTCCCTCGTTTCCCTCCTCGCGTTCTTTGCGTTCGTCATGGGATCCGCTCCTTTCGTGAAAGATAGGCCTATATGGTTCCCACCCTACATCATCTTGGTATCTAGAGCCACGTTGATCATGATTTCGGAGCCTCCCCCTTGTTTTCTAGCCTAATTTTGTTGTGTTCCTCCCCAATTTCAAAAATCCCCACCAAAAATAGCCCCAATTTTTTTGTGGTTTGTTGGATTGACGAAGTTTTGTTGGATTTGATCCATGGATTTGCTCGGTTTCAACTGGATCTAGCATCTCCCCAATTTTCCCCACTTTCCATCCACGAAATCTCATCATTCTTGACCCCAAAATCCCCATTTTCCGCCCAAAATCGCGTCCTGAAACTCGCATCTCGCGTTGACCCCGACCCACCGGATGACCGGCCTTTCCCGATGTCCAGAGCCCCTGGAACGACTGGACGTCCAACCTTTTCCGGACGACCAGAACCCCTAACCCGAGCCAAATTTACGGACTTCCGAGCCCTCCCGGAGGTCCGCCCCCCGGACATCTGACCTTGTTTCAGCCATAACTAATTCATTCGAACTCCAATTTTCGCGTTCTTTAGCTCATTTTGAAGCTCTTGACATCCCCCTTCCCACAAAAATACCACCAAAATCTTTTGACAGCGTCAAAATTTTGAAACTTTGGCATCTTTGCCTAGGGTTTCCACCACATCATCCGCTACACCACCACCGACTTCCGCAACCTAACCAATATTGATCACCATCGCATTAGTGGTTGCTTGAGGAGTGATTTGAGTCTCCTAAGGTGTCTAGGCTACTTAGGGATTGTTGCTTATTCATCAACCACCACCACCATAACTTCCGCATAGGCTTGACCACTATACACTCCCGCCACCCCAACTTAACCCAATTTTGTTTGAGTTGTGAGTTGTGTCTCCTAAGGTGTTTCGGTTACTTACGGCCCTAGCTTCCAACTCCGACAGCGTGTATAGTCCACCACCTTACCCTCCATTTCCTCATTGCAGACTCCGCAACCCATCATTGCCATTTCACAATTCCATTGAGCTCCCACAAAACCACCACCGCATTCCCGCTATCACCATTTTGACATTTGACATTTGAGATTTTGAGTTCGTGGTTTTTCTGTTCCCTAAGGTGTTTCGGCTACTTAGGGACGAGTCTCCATCATCTTGGTATCTCCATCTAGATCACCGCCACTCATCATCGCCACGGACAGTAACCTCCATATCATCCCAGTATCATGGTATCCCTCCATTGTATATTCCCTTGCCATTGCATTGATAACCCCTAGCCCATTTTGCGTCACTTGCCTATCGAGACTAGCCATTTGAGTATTGCGGGCAACGTTACTTGTGCGCATTAGTGATCTACACCATACATTGCATACATACCATACCATATCGGTATCATCTTGGTATCATATCATCCTTTGTGCCACAAGTTTGTTCCCGCATATATACAATTGCTATCTTGGTTTGTGCATTGTGCAAAAGTGGCCATACAAAAAAGCTTTTAAGCAAAAGAGAAAGAGTAAAGAAGCTTGTAAGCAATAGCCATAGCATCATACCACATGCATATAAGATTGTCATATCCGATCATCTTGGATCATTACATCGGGAACCATACACATATAGCATACTTGGGATAGAAAGTTTATCCATTTTGCATCTTATAGGTTGTGCACAAGTGTCGTATCCGCCTATAGAGCAATCGTGCTAGCGTCTCTCTTGAGTTGTGCAACACGAGCGTTTTCCGTGGATTCCACATTTTGTGCTCATTCCTTAGTTGCACGACCCCATTTATCTATTTGTTTGTGCGTTTTCGTGTGCCACCCATATTGCTATTGGTCTATTTGCTACACTTGCGAATTTGTGAATATCTTTCAACATTATTGACTCTTGCTAACATTTTGCATTAAATTTTTGTGCCACTATCCTCACCGAGCTCCACCATAAGTCTTACTTGTGTAGGTGTGAGAAACTGAAAAGAATTGGTACCAATTGTGATATTTCCTTGTCCACATTGGAGTGATCATTGATCCACTTTCAACTTCAGTCAAGCTACATTTGGTATTCGTTCTTCTCTTTCTACCACTCACATTTTTCTCTTGGAGTGATGGATAGGCACGGCATTTCATCTTCGGTCTACAATAACAATGACAAGTTCGATGCCACGAACAACTCCAACGACGCCAAGATGTAAGCACAAATGGAGGAGATCAAAGCCCTCGCCAAGTCCTACAAGCGGTCTTCCTCATCTTTGCGAAGACGCTCAAGAGCACATGCCTCCGAGCTACCATCTCCGACAAGGTCACATCGGCATCGACACCATCACCACCACGAACGTGAAGGTCAAGAGCTCAACACCAACAACCGCTCAATGAATTCACCATCTCCCTTGGCATCTTCGCCAAGCAACTTCAAGGCATCTTCGCCTTCGGATATACAGCATCTTCGCCCACAAGAACATCAAGAGAAGCTCCCCAAGCTCAAGTCCGCGACTTCCACGAGCTACTACAACTTCGACATCTACCACATGATTCCTTTCTATGGGACTCAAGAACCCAAGGAGTATATCGAGTGGGAGCATTTGATGGACGACTACCTCAAGCTACATCAAGTTCCTCCCGAAGGTCAAGTGAAGTGTGCCACAAGGAACTTCCACGACTACACGTCCACATGGTGGCTTCACGCACCTTCGGAGACCTACAACATGAGTTGGCGCAAGACGAAGAGAGCTTTGCGGCGAGAGTTCGTGCCTCCAACCTACACAGAACAACTTCAACGCCAATTGGAGAACACCATCCAAGGATCCAACTCCATCGACAAGTACTTCAAGGAGATGAAGATTGCCTTGCGATGAGCTGGCGTGGACGACCCCATTTCGATGAAGTTCCACTTCATGATGGGATTGCACAACGACATCTCCAAGACGATCTTCCTCGAGAACTACAAGTCCCTCGACGACAACTACATTGGTGCTGTCAAGGCAGCACAAGAACTCATGAAGGCCAAAGCTTCTCCACCCCAAGCTCACTTCGCAACGACCAAGATCCATGAGAATGAGCATGAGGCTAGTACCACCATGATGTCCAAGCCCGACGAGCTCCAAGACGATGATCCCAAGTTCGACTTCACCACCATCCCTCTTTGCGGCATTGATGATGTCGAGTCCTCCATGACTCTTTTTCAAGACGGTGCGGCGACGAATACGACTTCGGAGACCCTTAAGGGCCAAGCTTTGGAGGCGAGCGACAAGGTGGCGAGAAAGGATGATGCTTCCATCTTAGGAGGCGAGAGTGATGATGTGCCATCTTCGGCTTTCATCCATGACGACGGCGATGAGATGGTTGAGCATGGGATTTTCCCTTCGACCACAATGACGTATAATGACTTGAGTGACTTTTGCCACCATATTGAGAGTGAGAGAGACTTCACCACTAGCCCCATATATGATGTGTTACCCCAATTCCCATGTAAGGAGAGCCACAACCCCCAACACTTGAGTGAGATGAGTGACTCCACCATACATGAGATTGAGTGCACCTACCTTGAGGGAGTGAGTGAACCACCACATAGAGAGAGTGTGATAGTTGATAGGGCATGTGAGGCCATTTGCATTTCTAACAACTTGATCTCTAGCTCTATTGTGTCTTCTCATTTGGTGCTAGGTCCCATATATGATGATGCGCCGATTCGCGACAACTACGTCCTCCCTTTGGACAAGACGATGGCCATGGTGGAATATGATGCACCCCCCACATGGTTCCATCAAGATGAAGATGACCACCATTTGGTCTTTCCCACCTCACCTACACCACATGAGTGGAATGACAAAGGTAACATAGGTGAAGGTGATGCTCTAGTCCCACTAGTGGACATTCTTGACATTGATTTCTTGCATGATGTTGATCAACCTATTTCCATGCTTCATGCTAGTGTGACTTCCCCATGCGATGATTTACCCATTTATGATGAGTATGATGATTGCCATGTGGAGTCTATTAGTTGTGATGCCATGTTCAATAGGATTTCTTGTGATAATTCTCTTAGTCACATCATGTTTGCCAATCTGCTCGACTTGTCATATGCTATGCATGAGATCAATCATATGTCATATTCGCAATCTCTTCATAGTGACTATGCATATGCTATTAAAATAAACCCAATTTGCACATATGGCATAGATGACAAGCATATGGTTATTGGCATTTGTTTCTCTTGTGATGATATTGACATGCTACCCTTGCATCATTTATCTCATATGCCATACCATAACCACCTAGCTTCAGATATGCATTGTTTTGGATGTTTTCCATTTTCTCTGTATGATGTTTCAAATATTGCACATGAGGAGACCACCATAGTTTCCTCATACATTTTAGGAGATTGTGATCACTCCCATCCATTGCATGATCCTTATACTTGTATGCTCAATTTGCATCCCCATCATGCTATACACAATAACTATTCTTTCATGATGGATGACATGTTCTTATACCATGCATCAAATTTCTTTGAGCAATGCTTATCTTGTGCTAACTTCCACATGCAAAATACACAGCATGATGGATGATGTGTACATTTACCACGCGCACAATTTCTTTGGTTTGTGTCTCTTTTGTGTAGGTACCCATGAATACTTGTCAACCTCGCAATCCCACGAGTTGACAAAATGAGCTCTAGAGAGCAATGATGACTTGGGATGCCATGGAGTGTCTTTCCCACCGCTCTCTTCGCGCAAAGACTTCGCACATTTCTTCTACATGGCCCTCACTTGGCTATGGGTTGTTGTTCATTATATATCCTTTGCCCATCTTGCCATGTTCACTTTGCATGATATGCTCATTCCTATGCTTTTGCCATGCATTTGTGACCCATGCTTTGCATTACACATGATGATTGATTCTCATACTTGTATGTGTATTTTCATGCTTGGTGGAGATATTGCTTGTTATTGCCATGCTTTCTTTGTGCCCCATGCCTATGATGACACTATGATCTTGCTTTGTGCTCGTGCTTGTGATATGTCACGTGCATTGTCTATGCCTACTATTTGCTCACATGACATGATTGCCATGATTTCCTCTAGTATGTTGCATCTTTGCACTACTAGTTTGCACGACTTGATCTCTATGCTTGCTTATGTTGCATCACCTATGACTCAAACTTGCTCGCTTCATGTGGTTGATGACAACCATCTACATGATTTGCACATGACTATTATTGCTTCTTGTCATATCTCTCCATATGTTGCCTCTCTCATGCTAGATGATTTGACATGTATTGAGTGCAACAATGCCCCTAATCTTGATAATGAGTTTGCCCTCATAGCATTCTCACATATATTTGGAGATTTTTACATATTTCTTGTGAAGCATGCCTGTCTTACCTCTTTGCACCATATACCTAGTGCCATGAATATAACCATTATTGCAACATATTATTCATGCACTTGTGCTTCTAATGGTTATGTGCAAGAGAAGAGAACCATCATGATGGATGATGTGTTTATCTACCATGTGCATGCATTCTTTGCTTTCTTTTGTGCATGTGTAGGATACTTGGACCTTGTGTCGACTTCAGCTTCACATGAGTTGACCATTCGAGCTCTTGAGAGTGAGCCTCATACATTCGACCACGACTCGCTTCTCCAACACCTTTCCTACCACTTCGGCATTGTGAAGAATGCACAAGGACACGCCTTCAAGGTGACATCTTTCTTGAGCATGGATATTGCGGATCATACTACTTGTGTTGCTTGCACCATGTGACTTATTGTTTGTCTCGGACCACTTGATTACACACATGTTAGAGATCTTGCTTCAACTTGTCATTTTCACCGTTCCATGCATCATGATATATATGCCTTGTGTGTTGCATCCAACTCTTGTATTACTTGCTCCTATCACATGTTTGGTTGCAACAATGTCATTTCTTCACATATGCCATGTCCCAATGATTTCTACATGCTTGCCTTGATTGCCTCACACATGATGAATACTTGCTCTTTCTATTGTGTTGAGTGCCATACTATCTTCACTACATCCTATGCACATTATTCTTGGATTGTCTTGCACTTGTCCCATGTGTTTAGACACTTTATTTTACTCGGTGTTGTGAATGATTACAATGCCTACCATCAACCATTTGTCAAGCATTTTATGCATGATTGCTATGACCTTGAGGTTGATGCTTCTTCTCATGTCACATATATTTGCATCACTACCTCACATTCACATGCTTGTCCCCATGATTTGTTTGCTTGTGTTAGATTGATATGCTAACATGCCATGTCACAATTCTTTATCACACCATATGCTTTGCATGATGACGACACTTGTTTGGTGAATCACCTCTTGAGTGCTTGGTTTTGCACTAACGCTAAACACATTTATTTTTCCAAGTCTTTGTTGTCCTTGCTCATTTTGAAGGAATCACTAGACGGTGCGACATTAGAGAGTGCCCACTTCAAGCTTGAAGATGACGACTACATGGTGAACGTGCGCTTCTACACGGCGAAGCCATCTCTTTCGCATGGTGATTTGGTTTTCGATCCGAGGTCAGATCTTTCCCAAGGGAGGGGAGATGATGCGGAGCATACTACGTGCATCACCTTGTCAAGAGTCCATTTGGCAAGTGACACGTGTGACATCTACTTCTCATACCTCAAGGTGAATCTTCCCCTTTACACGTGTTCACTTGACCCCTTCGAGGATGGTATACGAGCTACTTGACACCCCTCTCGTGTGCATGCATAGGTATTGTCGGAACTTCACGGATGACGAGGAGGAGTGCAAGCAGCAAGGAACACCTACACCATCCGCGAGGGAAGCATGGAAGAGAAGACGGAAGAAGGAGCTGCAAAGTCTACAGCGACCGGACGACCGGAAGCCGCCGGACGTCCGGAAGCCGCCGGACGTCCGACCCTTTATAGCCGTCGGACGACCGACGAAGACCGGACGTCCGACAAGTCCCAAGCACCGAACATCCGACGCTCACCCGTAATCAGGTGCCACCCATCCCGAAGCAAAACTACGAACGTCCGGACCCCCGCAAGCGACCGGATGTCCGACCCTGCCTGTGCGCAGCTTGGCCTTTGGCCTTGTATATCTCTCCCACTTACCCCTTCATGGCTTAGACTATAAATAGACCTTCCCCTCATCCTTTCTAGGGTTAGCATTGGTTTAGCTCATATTAGAGATAGAGCATTACTCATCCACATCGGATCTACTCCACGAGAGAGACTGCGGCCCCTCTACGGAGAAGATACATGTTGGATTCAAGATCTCCTCACGGAGAAGAATATCAAGACCTCCTCACGGAGAAGACCGGTTACCTCTTGTATCGTCCGTTATTGACTTTGGATCTTGTATCTTCCTTTGTGTTCATGGATCTAGCGCATGTGTGATCATACTTGTTGGTTTGAGTGTTCTCGTGTGTTCCCCTTGTGTTTTTCCCCTCGTTTCCCTCCTCATGTTCTTCGTGTTCATCGTGGGATCCGCTCCTTTCGTGAAAGATCGGCCTATAGGGTTCCCACCCTACATCAACTTATCCATCCTTAATTAGAGCGTTTGCTTCTGATCCCTTGATTTGGAAATCATAATTCCTTTGCAATTGAGCTTTGAATTACTCAGTTGTTACTATAATCCAATGTATTTGCATTGTTTTCTTCCTCTGATTGTGTGCCAATGCTCACATCACTTTGTTATTGACCGTCAGATCCTTTGTTTGATTTTATCCAACAGCGTCCTCCGTATTCAATCACTTTGGAAGTTCTTTCCCTGATACATGCCACTGGTAAATCTTATTCTCTGATTGGCCAACCATGCTCTGCTTTCGAGCTGGTGATATTTACTCTTGAAGCTTGAGGTATATGTTTCTAAGATCCCCCGATGGGTTGAACCTATACCTTCCTCCAAACTATATGAACCCGAAAGTTTTCACAAGTCATGCCCTTCTGGTGTTTTATCAGATAATTTTCTACCATACAACTTCTTTGAAGATGAGGAGTGAATGAAAGGTTAGACATCGAAGATGTGCGAGTCGACCTTCAACTTTGTGTTCATGCCCATGGATCTGATGTGGAACTTATCATGGAAGCTTCTTGTAATGATAATGATCCCCTTGTTATAAGTTCATCTTGTATCTATGTTTGGTCCCTTGCAACCATGGTTCCGGCCATATTGATGTTCTTTGACCCCTTTGCTCAGACAAGTTAAAATACTTGCCTTCTGCAGATCAATACCCCAGTCCAACCTCTACTTTGATCTGTCGTCGAGTATTACCCCCTCGTATCTCGAGATTATCACGGAACTGCATAACTTCTTATGAGTTCTTCATCAAGTACTACATTCTCACTAATTCAATTTTTTTACGGGCTCTGACTTATTAAACACTCAAAGAGACTGATAATTGAACCGAGTTCGCATTGCGATTCAACAAGTATTAGAACTCTTCATTGCTTACAAATTTAATACTCAATCACATCATTCCTTGCCTGGTTGGCTATATCATTATCGTACTGATTGTAATTGTGCTACCTAGTCCTTATTCCCATAGCACAACTTTCGACGCTGAGCTAAGCCTACATCAATCTTCCTCGTCTTATTGTTTCACCTCGAACAGCAAGCTTGTTTTCATGTTTGTGGCGTACCCTTGGTTCCAATAACCTTCTGCTTCATCATTCCTTTGACTTGAAGTCATCGTCGACCGATTACATCTTCATGAAACCTCTCGACAAATGTGTCATGATCATCATCAACATTCAGAGCGTTTCCAGGATATCAATCGAATTCATGATGAGAGATATCATCCTCGCCCCCTTGATGATTGTGTTAACATCGACAACATTCTTGCATTTCCGCAACACAAAACTGGTTCATGGTTTGTGTTGTACCTTGAGTTCCTTGCTATCCAACTTATGTTATGTTCTACCTTGGAGTGTTACCATCTTTTATGTCAATAATGCCATGAGAATTTCATCACCTAATAAGAATTCTTGATACAAGTGATACTTCTCGCCATCTCCGTTCATTTCTTGGTCCCCGTGTTGTTGCTAACCGGAATACTGACAATTGAACTATGATGTGTGAATTCAAAAGTTCTAGCAACTCTATTGCTTTGAAGTGAATGGTTGATAGCTTCATTCTAATTCTTTTGGTTATGGAATCACAATTCTAACATTGATCTTTCTACCTAAGCCCATATTTTGAGTGCACCTTTCAACCAATGTTTAATAGTGTATGTTTCCCTCGAGCATACATCATTATATCATTTGATCTGACAAATGTTATCACCTTACTCATATAATTGTGGAAATCCATACTTTGGAAATCTCAATGAATTGTCATTGAATTCATCAGCTCCCTCCTCATCCTCTCCTTGGTTTAATGATGAACTCTTGTTTCAGAACTCGCTTCCATAGTTCATTTCCTGAGGATCTTACAATCTCATCTAGTCAATTTATGTTGCACCATTTTTTTCTCTCAGGCATCCCGAGTATGAGGTATCCCGACACCAATCAGATCTAAAACTCGGTCAGATATGATGGTTGGAACATTTTCCAAAAGTCATAGCATTGGTCTTTATATAACCCAGTAAGGTGATATCATGCCTAGCACACTTGGCCGGAGGACCCATTGTCATAGTTCTTCCATTTTTTAGCAAGGTTAACCATTCTTCCATGAGGAAATCATAAGACTTATTCAATAAGTTGTTCCCGATGAATCCTTTGAGTATCCAAAGTCTGACCTTTGCTTGAAGACCATGTTAATGCTATTCTTGAAGCATGTCTGTGGTACTCCAATTTTCAATAAAAACATTTGAAGCACAATGCTAAATTTTCCTTATCAATTATCCAAACACCATTGTATGGGTAATGTCAGAAATTTCTCACCCCTTATCTAAAGGGTTTTCTATTTATATCTCGCCATGGATATCATGCTCTGTCTGTCCTTGGGAAGGATACACTCTTGAAATATGTGTTTAAACAGATTTTCCTTTCCATTGTTCTATTTAATCTGATAATTGTATTTCCTTTCCATTGTTTTGTTTAACCTTTCTTGTACTCTGACTTAACTGAGCAGTGATAATTCCCATCTTAGGTAAGAACCTCGTTGTACCACTCTGTCAGTAAGCCCCTATTACTATTGTTGATGACATTTTGGTAACCATCGATGGATGAGAACTTTGCCTATTGGCCCGCCTCATTTCAACGAGTAGGAAAATGGTTCTCTTCGTCCCTCACCCTTGGTACCGACATTGTTGCCAACATAGCTGACAAACTTTCCTCTGACATGCCTTGCTATCGTGACCGTACGAGATGTCCGCGCCCTTTCTACTCTTAACCCACATGGTGGGCCCATAACCCTCAGTTCCACAAGATGGAAACCTGACTTTCTTGTACACCCATGTTGCCAAAGTTATTCCTCACACTTGATTTCGTATGTAATTCATGGGTCATCTTCCTAGTAATCTACTTTGGTATCAAAAGCAATACTTATTCTCTTTGCTCTGGTCACCTTTCACACTTATCATGGTACCTTCTTACTTTGCTCTTGATATTTTCTTAAGTTACAATTTGAGAGTTACTTTCCGCCACCTTTCCTGATGTTACCGACCAGATAGTCAACCTTGCAGAGGTCCGTTTTCCTAGAATACCAAACCTTTATTCTTTCGTAAGTACGATGGAGTTCCTGAAGGAAGAATGACAACTTCTTCACGGTCCACTAAAGCAGAGAAAGGAAGACATCAACGTAATGGACCGAACTCTTCGAGAAGAGCAACCAAGATCGAGAAGACTCGATAGAATTTCGTAACCAAATCTTTCCCCCTGACCCCACCTCTTAAATCTCGGGACAAGATTTCTTGTAATGGAGGAGAATTGTGACACCATGATAATTAAGCTACAGTAATTCCCTGCTAATGATGCTACGTCACCACGATTACTGTTGTTAATCTCGCGATGGTTCGAAACTGATTCAAATTCAAATCTAAAATAAAGGCAAACAACAAAAGTTTCAAACTTCAAAACTAAAATGTTCTAGAGGTGGCAGATAATGCATAGGTAATATTGGTAGATAAACCACACTTTTATAAAGTAACTAAATGCTCCAAATTAAATAAACAATAGCTAAAACAATTATTTAAATGCCCCTTTAATAATTAAAATTGTTGTAAACTATTTAGTTAACTACCAAAATTTATCGTGGCAGTGGAATGTTTGGTGTTACTAGTTTAGGTGCAGCTCTTGTAATTTATAGAACTAAAAATAAAATGAAAACAGAAACTAT